>NW_024061249.1:0-117500 GCF_016432855.1 Salvelinus namaycush
GGCAGGACCAACTCGGAAAGATAGGTAGGAGCAAGCCCATGTAACGCTTTATAGGTTAACAGTAAAACTTTGAAATCAGCCCTTGCCTTAACAGGAAGGCAGTGTAGGGAGCCTAGCACTGGAGTAATATGATCAAATTTCTTGGTTCTAGTCAGGATTCTAGCAGCCGTATTTAGCACTAACTGAAGTTTATTTAGTGCTTTATCCAGGTAGCCGGAAAGTAGAGCATTGCAGTAGTCTAACCTAGAAGTAACAAAAGCATGGATGAATTTTTCTGCATCATTTTTGGACAGAAAATGTCTAATTTTTGCAATGATACATAGATGGAAAAAAGCTGTCCTTGAAACAGTCTTGAAATGTTCGTCAAAAGAGAGATCAGGGTCCAGAGTAACGCCGAGGTCCTTCACAGTTTTATTTGAGACGACTTTACAACCATCAAGATTAATTGTCAGATTTAACAGAATATCTCTTTGTTTCTTGGGACCTAAAACAAGCATCTCTGTTTTGTCCGAGTTTAAAAGTAGAAAGTTTTCAGCCATCCACTTCCTTATATCTGAAACACAGGCTTCTAGCGAGGGCAATTTTGGGGCTTCACCATGTTTCATTGAAATGTACAGCTGTGTGTCATCCGCATAGCAGTGAAAGTTAACATTATGTTTTCGAATGACATCCCCAAGAGGTAAAATATATAGTGAAAACAATAGTGGTCCTAAAACGGAACCTTGAGGAACACCGAAATGTACAGTTGATTTGTCAGAAGACAAACCATTCACAGAGACAAACTGATATCTTTCCGACAGATAAGATCTAAACCAGGCCAGAACTTGTCCGTGTAGACCAATTTGGGTTTCCAGTCTCTCCAAAAGAATGTGGTGATCGATGGTATCAAAGGCAGCACTAAGGTCTAGTAGCACGAGGACAGATGCAGAGCCTCGGTCTGACGCCATTAAAAGGTAATTTACCACCTTCACAAGTGCAGTCTCAGTGCTATGGTGGGGTCTAAAACCAGACTGAAGCATTTCGTATACATTGTTTGTCTTTAGGAAGGCAGTGAGTTGCTGCGCAACAGCTTTTTCTAAAACTTTTGAGAGGAATGGAAGATTCGATATAGGCTGATAGTTTTTTATATTTTCTGGGTCAAGGTTTGGCTTTTTCAAGAGAGGCTTTATTACTGCCACTTTTAGTGAATTTGGTACACATCCGGTTGATAGAGAGCCGTTTATTATGTTCAACATAGGAGGGCCAAGCACATGAAGCAGCTCTTTCAGTAGTTTAGTTGGAATAGGATCCAGTATGCAGCTTGAAGGTTTAGAGGCCATGATTATTTTCATCATTGTGTCAAGAGATATAGTACTAAAACACTTAAGTGTCTCTCTTGATCCTAGGTCCTGGCAGAGTTGTGCAGACTCAGGACAGCTAAGCTTTGGAGGAATACACAGATTTAAAGAGGAGTCCGTAATTTGCTTTCTAATGATTATGATCTTTTCCTCAAAGAAGTTCATGAATTTATTACTGCTGAAGTGAAAGCCATCCTCACTTGGGGAATGCTGCTTTTTAGTTAGCTTTGCAACAGTATCAAAAATAAATTTTGGATTGTTCTTATTTTCCTCAATTAAGTTGGAAAAGTAGGATGATCGAGCAGCAGTGAGGGCTCTTCGATACTGCACGGTACTGTCTTTCCAAGCTAGTCGGAAGACTTCCAGTTTGGTGTGGCGCCATTTCCGTTCCAATTTTCTGGAAGCTTGCTTCAGAGCTCGGGTATTTTCTGTATACCAGGGAGCTAGTTTCTTATGACAAATGTTTTTAGTTTTTAGGGGTGCAACTGCATCTAGGGTATTGCGCAAGGTTAAATTGAGTTCCTCAGTTAGGTGGTTAACTGATTTTTGTCCTCTGACATCCTTGGGTAGGCAGAAGGAGTCTGGAAGGGCATCAAGAAATCTTTGTGTTGTCTGAGAATTTATAGCACGACTTTTGATGCTCCTTGGTTGGGGTCTGAGCAGATTATTTGTTGCGATTGCAAACGTAATAAAATGGTGGTCCGATAGTCCAGGATTATGAGGAAAAACATTAAGATCCACAACATTTATTCCATGGGACAAAACTAGGTCCAGAGTATGACTGTGGCAGTGAGTAGGTCCAGAGACATTTGGACAAAACCCACTGAGTCGATGATGGCTCCAAAAGCCTTTTGGAGTGGGTCTGTGGACTTTCCATATGAATATTAAAATCACCAAAAATTTGAATATTATCTGCTATGACTACAAGGTCCGATAGGAATTCAGGGAACTCAGTGAGGAACGCTGTATATGGCCCAGGAGGCCTGTAAACAGTAGCTATAAAAAGTGATTGAGTAGGCTGCATAGATTTTATGACTAGAAGCTCCTAAGACGAAAACGTCATTTTTTTTTTGTAAATTGACATTTGCTATCATAAATGTTAGCAACACCTCCCTCCCTCCCTCCCTCCCTCCCTCCCTCCCTCCCTCCCTCCCTCCCTCCCTCCCTCCCTCCCTCCCTCCCTCCATCTCTCTCTCTCTCCCTCCTCATCTCTCCATCTCTCCCTCTCCTCACCTTGCTAAAACATTTTCCAACTTGTCCATTGTTTTCAGCGGCACAAACCAACACCACCACCACAACAGCAACAACAACTACAGCACTTCCAGCCCCAGCCCCTTTCATCTCACCATCACCATCATCATCATCATCATCATCATCATCATCATCATCATCATCATCATCATCATCATCATTATTCAACGGATCTGGTAAATAAACTTTTACAAATTCAACTGTATGAGTCTCATTTTTGTTAGTGTTAGACATGTCTGTATGTAGTGTTATGATATGATATGAGGGTAGGTTAGTGTTACGATATGAGGGTAGGTTAGTGGTAGACATGTCTGTATGTTGTGTTATGATATGAGGGTAGGTTAGTGTTAGACATGTCTGTATGTAGTGTTATGATATGAGGGTAGGTTAGTGGTAGACATGTCTGTATGTAGTGTTATGATATGAGGGTAGGTTAGTGTTATGATATGAGGGTAGGTTAGTGGTAGACATGTCTGTATGTAGTGTTATGATATGAGGGTAGGTTAGTGTTATGATATGAGGGTAGGTTAGTGTTATGATATGAGGGTAGGTTAGTGTTATGATATGAGGGTAGGTTAGTGTAATGATATGAGGGTAGGTTAGTGTTAGACATGTCTGTATGTAGTGTTATGATATGAGGGTAGGTTAGTGTTATGATATGAGGGTAGGTTAGTGTTATGATATGAGGGTAGGTTAGTGGTAGACATGTCTGTATGTAGTGTTATGATATGAGGGTAGGTTAGTGTTATGATATGAGGGTAGGTTAGTGTTATGATATGAGGGTAGGTTAGTGTTAGACATGTCTGTATGTAGTGTTATGATATGAGGGTAGGTTAGTGTTATGATATGAGGGTAGGTTAGTGTTATGATATGAGGGTAGGTTAGTGGTAGACATGTCTGTATGTAGTGTTATGATATGAGGGTAGGTTAGTATTATGATATGAGGGTAGGTTAGTGTTATGATATGAGGGTAGGTTAGTGTTATGATATGAGGGTAGGTTAGTGTTATGATATGAGGGTAGGTTAGTGTTATGATATGAGGGTAGGTTAGTGTTATGATATGAGGGTAGGTTAGTGTTATGATATGAGGGTAGGTTAGTGTTAGACATATCTGTATGTAGTATTATGATATGAGGGTAGGTTAGTGGTAGACATGTCTGTATGTAGTGTTATGATATGAGGGTAGGTTAGTGGTAGACATGTCTGTATGTAGTGTTATGATATGAGGGTAGGTTAGTGTTATGATATGATGGTAGGTTAGTGGTAGACATGTCTGTATGTAGTGTTATGATATAAGGGTAGGTTAGTGTTATGATATGATGGTAGGTTAGTGTTAGACATGTCTGTATGTAGTGTTATGATATGAGGGTAGGTTAGTGTTATGATATGAGGGTAGGTTAGTGTTATGATATGAGGGTAGGTTAGTGTTAGACATGTCTGTATGTAGTGTTATGATATGAGGGTAGGTTAGTGTTATGATATGAGGGTAGGTTAGTGTTATGATTTGAGGGTAGGTTAGTGTTAGACATGTCTGTATGTAGTGTTATGATATGAGGGTAGGTTAGTGGTAGACATGTCTGTATGTAGTGTTATGATATGAGGGTAGGTTAGTGTTATGAAATGAGGGTAGGTTAGTGTTATGATATGAGGGTAGGTTAGTGGTAGACATGTCTGTATGTAGTGTTATGATATGAGGGTAGGTTAGTGGTAGACATGTCTATATGTAGTGTTATGATATGAGGGTAGGTTAGTGGTAGACATGTCTGTATGTAGTGTTATGATATGAGGGTAGGTTAGTGTTATGATATGAGGGTAGGTTAGTGGTAGACATGTCTGTATGTAGTGTTATGATATGATATGAGGGTAGGTTAGTGTTATGATATGAGGGTAGGTTAGTGGTAGACATGTCTGTATGTTGTGTTATGATATGAGGGTAGGTTAGTGTTAGACATGTCTGTATGTAGTGTTATGATATGAGGGTAGGTTAGTGGTAGACATGTCTGTATGTAGTGTTATGATATGAGGGTAGGTTAGTGTTATGATATGAGGGTAGGTTAGTGGTAGACATGTCTGTATGTAGTGTTATGATATGAGGGTAGGTTAGTGTTATGATATGAGGGTAGGTTAGTGTTATGATATGAGGGTAGGTTAGTGTTATGATATGAGGGTAGGTTAGTGTAATGATATGAGGGTAGGTTAGTGTTAGACATGTCTGTATGTAGTGTTATGATATGAGGGTAGGTTAGTGTTATGATATGAGGGTAGGTTAGTGTTATGATATGAGGGTAGGTTAGTGGTAGACATGTCTGTATGTAGTGTTATGATATGAGGGTAGGTTAGTGTTATGATATGAGGGTAGGTTAGTGTTATGATATGAGGGTAGGTTAGTGTTAGACATGTCTGTATGTAGTGTTATGATATGAGGGTAGGTTAGTGTTATGATATGAGGGTAGGTTAGTGTTATGATATGAGGGTAGGTTAGTGGTAGACATGTCTGTATGTAGTGTTATGATATGAGGGTAGGTTAGTATTATGATATGAGGGTAGGTTAGTGTTATGATATGAGGGTAGGTTAGTGTTATGATATGAGGGTAGGTTAGTGTTATGATATGAGGGTAGGTTAGTGTTATGATATGAGGGTAGGTTAGTGTTATGATATGAGGGTAGGTTAGTGTTATGATATGAGGGTAGGTTAGTGTTAGACATATCTGTATGTAGTATTATGATATGAGGGTAGGTTAGTGGTAGACATGTCTGTATGTAGTGTTATGATATGAGGGTAGGTTAGTGGTAGACATGTCTGTATGTAGTGTTATGATATGAGGGTAGGTTAGTGTTATGATATGATGGTAGGTTAGTGGTAGACATGTCTGTATGTAGTGTTATGATATAAGGGTAGGTTAGTGTTATGATATGATGGTAGGTTAGTGTTAGACATGTCTGTATGTAGTGTTATGATATGAGGGTAGGTTAGTGTTATGATATGAGGGTAGGTTAGTGTTATGATATGAGGGTAGGTTAGTGTTAGACATGTCTGTATGTAGTGTTATGATATGAGGGTAGGTTAGTGTTATGATATGAGGGTAGGTTAGTGTTATGATTTGAGGGTAGGTTAGTGTTAGACATGTCTGTATGTAGTGTTATGATATGAGGGTAGGTTAGTGGTAGACATGTCTGTATGTAGTGTTATGATATGAGGGTAGGTTAGTGTTATGAAATGAGGGTAGGTTAGTGTTATGATATGAGGGTAGGTTAGTGGTAGACATGTCTGTATGTAGTGTTATGATATGAGGGTAGGTTAGTGGTAGACATGTCTATATGTAGTGTTATGATATGAGGGTAGGTTAGTGTTATGATATGAGGGTAGGTTAGTGGTAGACATGTCTGTATGTAGTGTTATGATATGAGGGCAGGTTAGTGTTAGACATGTCTGTATGTAGTGTTATGATATGAGGGTAGGTTAGTGTTATGATATGAGGGTAGGTTAGTGTTATGATATGAGGGTAGGTTAGTGTTAGACATGTCTGTATGTAGTGTTATGATATGAGGGTAGGTTAGTGTTAGACATGTCTGTATGTAGTGTTATGATATGAGGGTAGGTTAATGTTAGACATGTCTGTATGTAGTGTTATGATATGAGGGTAGGTTAGTGTTATGATATGAGGGTAGGTTAGTGTTAGACATGTCTGTATGTAGTGTTATGATATGAGGGTAGGTTAGTGTTATGATATGAGGGTAGGTTAGTGTTATGATATGAGGGTAGGTTAGTGGTAGACATGTCTGTATGTAGTGTTATGATATGAGGGTAGGTTAGTGTTATGATATGAGGGTAGGTTAGTGTTATGAGGGTAGGTTAGTGTTATGATATGAGGGTAGGTTAGTGGTAGACATGTCCGTATGTAGTGTAACAGTAGGTTTGTCTAATCGGTGTGTGTGTGTGTGTGTGTGTGTGTGTGTGTGTGTGTGTGTGTGTGTGTGTGTGTGTGTGTGTGTGTGTGTGTGTGTGTGTGTGTGTGTGTGTGTGTGTGTGTGTGTGTGTGTGTGTGTGTGTGTGTGTTTGTACCTCAGTGGTCATCATGGTGTCTGTTAGTCTGGTAGTGCTACTGCTGGTGATCAGCCTGATCATACTCTACAGATGGAAATACAACAAGGTCACAGGTCAGAAATACACACACACACACCACAACAAACACACACACGCAGGTCTATAAAATTAGAGTAAGAATTTTGTTGTCAATGTTCATACATTTTTATTAATCTAATCGGTCTGCAACCCAGAGTTTGTAAAGTTCTGGTTTCAATGAAACAGACAGAATTCCCAGTTTACAATAGTCAAATCAATGTTTATTCACGAGAGCACTCTCCAGTTCATATTCAAAGACATCCATTTTATACCATGCTCCTTACTTACGCACACACATGCACACGAACATTAGGAGAGTTATCTTCTTCTCCAGAGTTCTCACCACTGTTTATCACTACCCAGCCGACAGTTCCATTCCCCCAAGATTAGAGAAACCTGGAGGGGTACTCCCTGTCCTATTGTACGTTTCTCAGAGCTCTAGCCGGGTCGGTTCAAACACAGTTGAATTGTTCTCGGTGTTTTCTTGAGGCAGACACACATTCCTCTCTCTCCCTCAACCTAGTTGGACTTATGTTTAGTACTTTCATTATTCCTTATCCATGCTACATAACCTCTAATCCCTAATGGTTAAGTTTCCGGGTAGAATTATTTAATCATTATCTGTAACCTTATAAATTATTTTATCAGTTCCCCTTTTTTACAATCTCTCAGTTTTCCTTTCAGATAAAACAATTAGCATAATATCCACATCATCATTTGTCCCTGGTTGAGAAATAGAGAATGAATAGTCACTGAGGAGTGTCTGAGCCTTGCCTGATTCTATGTGTCTGTGTCTGTGTCTGTGTCTGTGTCTGTGTCTGTGTCTGTGTCTGTGTCTGTGTCTGTGTCTGTGTCTGTGTCTGTGTCTGTGTCTGTGTCTGTGTCTGTCTGTGTGTCTGTCTCTCTCTCCCTGAGTGATGTGTGTGTGTTGTGTTCCACAGGATCTGTCTCTTCAACACACAGAGTGAGCCCAGACACAGTAAACAATGAAGGGGTCAGTGTCTGTATTTTAATTATTATTTTTTGACTGAGTGATGTCATTGAGTGTGTTTTATTTGTCATACTATTGTCCCCTCTTCCTCTACTCCCCTCTCTCATTCTTTCTCTCTCTCTCTTTCGCTTTCTCTCTTTGTATCTGTCTCTCTTCCTCCTCCTCCTCTCTTCCTTCTAATCCTCCCTCTCTCCTCCTCCTCCTCTCCAGGGTTGTCATGGTGAGGGTGACTATGAGGAGATAATGGAGCGCCCCCTACAGTCAGACTCAGATGCTGCGACCTCCACCATCTACGCCACCGCCAACTTACCCACAAGCTACTCTGACTCTCCCCACTACGCCAGCGTCAACATCCACAAGACTCCCAGTAGCCCCAACGAAGCAACTGCCACCATCTCTAAAGAGGGCAGCTGCCCCAATGAGGCCAACGCTGCCATTACTACAGAGGGCACTTCATCATGTGACTATGCTACTGTGAGCTGTCAAAGCCCCACCTACTCTACTGTCAATCATCCACTCTGCTCCTCTTAGGCTCCTCCCATCCACTCCACGGGCAGCCTACCCATAGACACTTGAGTCACTGGCAACCAATTACAAGATACATACACTCACAGTCACTTAGCTACTTCCTGTTCTCTCAGTGACAGTGAGTTTGCATGTCTTGCCCGGTTGAGCGGAGGTATCACTTTATGGAAAATTTAGGAGCTCGGATGCAAACGCCAAATGTCCTGCTCAAAACTGACAGTGATATAGGGGTGGAGTCAACAAACTCCAAATGTCCTGCTCAAAACTGACAGTGATATAGGGGTGGAGTCAACAAACTCCAAATGTCCTGCTCAAAACTGACAGTGATATAGGGGTGGAGTCAACAAACTCCAAATGTCCTGCTCAAAACTGACAGCGATATAGGGGTGGAGTCAACAAACTCCAAATGTCCTGCTCAAAACTGACAGTGATATAGGGGTGGAGTCAACAAACTCCAAATGTCCTGCTCAAAACTGACAGTGATATAGGGGTGGAGTCAACAAACTCCAAATGTCCTGCTCAAAACTGACAGTGATATAGGGGTGGAGTCAACAAACTCCGCCATCGCAGTTTAAATTGTTCAATATGAGTGCAGCCACCCAGTAGATTATGATGATGATGATGATGATGATGAGCATTATAATAATTATAATTATATTGTGACGTTATTTTGTCTTAATTGCATTTATGATTGTACATTCTTAACTAAATAAAAAAACGATCTGACTTCTACAGACCGTTCCTCCTGACAAAAGATCATCTATTATGGGCTGCAGGTAGCCCAGCAGTTAAGAGTGTTGGGCCAGTAACAGCAAGGTAACTGGTTCAAATCCCTGAGCCGACTAGGTTAAATAAGGCATTAAATGTGTCTGGACCAGGGGGATGTGTTGTGTTAAGGGGGATGTGTCTTTACCAGGGGGATGTGTTGTGTTAAGGGGAATGTGTCTGGGCCAGGGGGATGTGTTGTGTTAAGGGGAATGTGTCTGGACCAGGGGGATGTGTTGTGTTAAGGGGAATGTGACTGGACCAGGGGGATGTGTTGTGTTAAGGGGAATGTGTTTAGACCAGGGGGATGTGTTGTGTTAAGGGGAATGTGTCTGGACCAGGGGGATGTGATGTGTTAAGGGGAATGTGTCTGGACCAGGGGGATGTGTTGTGTTAAGGGGAATGTGTCTGGACCAGGGGGATGTGATGTGTTAAGGGGAATGTGTCTGGACCAGGGGGATGTGATGTGTTAAGGGGAATGTGTCTGGACCAGAGGGATGTGTTGTGTTAAGGGGAATGTGTCTGGACCAGGGGGATGTGATGTGTTAAGGGGAATTTGTCTGGACCAGGGGGATGTGATGTGTTAAGGGGAATGTGTCTGGACCAGGGGGATGTGATGTGTTAAGGGGAATGTGTCTGGACTGGGGGGATGTGTTGTGTTATGGGGAATGTGTCTGGACCAGGGGGATGTGATGTGTTAAGGGGAATGTGTCTGGACTGGGGAGATGTGTTGTGTTAAGGGGAATGTGTCTGGACCAGGGGGATGTGATAAGGGGAATGTGTCTGGACTGGGGGGATGTGTTGTGTTAAGGGGAATGTGTCTGGACCAGGGGGATGTGATGTGTTAAGGGGAATGTGTCTGGACCAGGGGGATGTGATGTGTTAAGGGGGATGTGTCTGGACCAGGGGGATGTGTCTGGAACAGGGGGATGTGATGTGTTAAGGGGAATGTGTCTGGACCAGGGGGATGTGTTGTGTTAAGGGGGATGTGTCTGGACCAGGGGGATGTGATGTGTTAAGGGGAATGTGTCTGGACCAGGGGGATGTGATGTGTTAAGGGGAATGTGACTGGACCAGGGGGATGTGTTGTGTTATGGGGAATGTGTCTGGACCAGGGGGATGTGTTGTGTTAAGGGGAATGTGACTGGACCAGGGGGATGTGTTGTGTTATGGGGAATGTGTATGGACCAGGGGGATGTGATGTGTTAAGGGGAATGTGTCTTTACCAAGGGGATGTGTTGTGTTAAGGGGGATGTGACTGGACCAGGGGGATGTGTTGTGTTAAGGGGAATGTGTCTGGACCAGGGGGATGTGTTGTGTTAAGGGGAATGTGTCTGGACCAGGGGGATGTGTTGTGTTAAGGGGAATGTGTCTGGACCAGGGGGATGTGTTGTGTTAAGGGGAATGTGTCTGGACCAGGGGGATGTGTTGTGTTAATGGGAATGTGTCTGGACCAGGGGGATGTGATGTGTTAAGGGGAATGTGTACAGTTGAGGACTCAACATAACAACCCAAGACTCCACCTACCAAACCCTCAACACAACAACCCAAGACTCCACCTACCAAACCCTCAACACAACAACCCAAGACTCCACCTACCAAACCCTCAACACAACAACCCAAGACTCCACCTACCAAACCCTCAACACAACAACCCAAGACTCCACCTACCAAACCCTCAATACAACAACCCAAGACTCCACCTACCAAATCCTCAACACAACAACCCAAGACTCCACCTACCAAACCCTCAATACAACAACCCAAGACTCCACCTACCAAACCTCAACACAACAACCCAAGACTCCACCTACCAAACCCTCAACACAACAACCCAAGACTCCACCTACCAAACCCTCAACACAACAACCCAAGACTCCACCTACCAAACCCTCAACACAACAACCCAAGACTCCACCTACCAAACCCTCAATACAACAACCCAAGACTCCACCTACCAAACCCTCAACACAACAACCCAAGACTCCACCTACCAAACCCTCAACACAACAACCCAAGACTCCACCTACCAAACCCTCAATACAACAACAACCCAAGACTCCACCTACCAAACCCTCAACACAACAACCCAAGACTCCACCTACCAAACCCTCAATACAACAACCCAAGACTCCACCTACCAAACCCTCAACACACCAACCCAAGACTCCACCTACCAAACCCTCAACACAACAACCCAAGACTCCACCTACCAAACCATCAACACACCAACCCAAGACTCCACCTACCAAACCCTCAACATAACAACCCACGACTCCACCTACCAAACCCTCAACACAACAGACCCAAACTGAAATGATGACACCATTACATTGACACAGAGACAGGAGAGTGTTAGTAAAATGTTATTCTTTGTAACATTTGTACTTTTAGAAATCCATTCTGCACCATACTTTCTCAATCACTGTAAACATATGTGGATCAATATAATAAAATATATTGATGTGTACTTTAACTTTAATGTCATCTCAACAATGTTCCTCCTCTGCTGAAACATTGTAACTTTACAAGAGAGAAGTTGACACTTAGTCACCACAGCTATCTGAGTTCTCTTGTGGTTTAGAAGTCTAACCTCCGGCCGGTTTGAACCAGTTTCACTCTGCATCACATATAAAACTGCCGACACTGAGGTCACTACAGAGAAATCAACAGGATGTGTAGGCTAATGCCCCTCTCCCACAACCACCAGTATACCCAACTCCCTGAGAGAGAGCGCAAAAGGAGACATATTGAGAGAGAAAGAGCTATATTTAAGTCAGTTAAGAACAAATTCTTATTTACAATGACAGCCAACTGGGGAACAGCGGGTTAACTGCCTTGGTCAGCGGCAGAATTACATACTTTTTTACCTTGTCAGCTCAAGGATTTGATTCAGCAACCTTTCAGTTACTGGCCCAAGGCTCTAACCACCAGTCTACCTGCCGTATACAACCTTGCTTGTTGTGGACCTGGTAGTTGGCAATATAGAAAAGTAGCTTGAAAAGTATAGTAACAGTTAATTTACTATCACAATCTCTTGCTCCCCCTCTCTCTCCCTCAGACTACTCTCCTGGTGCAGGACCGAGTCAGAGTGCTGGTAAGTTTCATGTCTAATGATTTGAGTGCTGGCTAAAACATGGTGTACATGAGTCTCTCAGAGGCCCACAGGAAGTGATGCAACTCTTGAGGTTTTGGGCTGCTGCTGAAACCATGGCCTCTGTTGCTATGGTTACTCTGATCACTACAGTCTCCTCCTTTATCACACCTTTATTTTCTGTCTGTCTGTCTGTCTGTCTGTCTGTCTGTCTGTCTGTCTGTCTGTCTGTCTGTCTGTCTGTCTGTCTGTCTGTCTGTCTGTCTGTCTGTCTGTCTGTCTGTCTGTCTGTCTGTCTTCCTGCCTTACTGAGAGACTGACTGACCAACCCGCTGACCAACTGAGAAACCAACTGACCGAATGAACGTTGTAACTATCTGTGGTCAGGTCTGGTGGTCTCTATCATATATACAGTACTTCACTACACCCTACACTACTCCTGTTATAGTACCTTCACTACACCATACACAACTCCTGTTATAGTACTTTCACTACACCCAACAGTACTCCTGTTATGTGTGTGTGTGTGTGTTTGTCAGTGTGTGTTTGTCAGTGTGCTTGAGTAGGGTGTGTTTGTCAGTGTATGTTTGTCAGTGTGCTTGTGTAGGGTGTGTTTGTCAGTGTGCTTGTGTAGTGTGTGTTTGTCAGTGTGTGTGTGTGTGTGTGTGTGCGTGTGTGTGTGTATGTGTGTGTGTGTGTGTGTGTGTATGTAATGTGTGTGTGTGTGTGTGTGTGTGTGTGTGTGTGTGTGTGTGTGTGTGTGTGTGTGTGTGTGTGTGTGTGTGTGTGTGTGTGTGTGTGTGTGTGTGTGTGTGTGTGTGTGTATGTAATGTGTGATTGTCAGTGTGTGTTTGTAGAGAAAGAGGAAGTGTCTACTAGAACCACAAAAGAGAGAACAGACTGAGGACCTTATTGAATGTACTGTAACAGGAGTAGTGTAGGGTGTAGTGAAGGTACTGTAACAGGAGTAGTGTAGGGTGTAGTGAAGGTACTGTAACAGGAGTATTGTAGGGTGTAGTGAAGGTACTGTAACAGGAGTAGTGTAGGGTGTAGTGAAGGTATTGTAACAGGAGTAGTGTAGGGTGTAGTGAAGGTACTGTAACAGGAGTAGTGTAGGGTGTAGTGAAGGTACTGTAACAGGAGTAGTGTAGGGTGTAGTGAAGGTAATGTAACATGAGTAGTGTAGGGTGTAGTGAAGGTACTGTAACAGGAGTAGTGTAGGGTGTAGTGAAGGTACTGTAACAGGAGTAGTGTAGGGTGTAGTGAAGGTACTGTAACAGGAGTAGTGTAGGGTGTAGTGAAGGTACTGTAACAGGAGTAGTGGAGGGTGTAGTGAAGGTACTGTGACAGGAGTAGTGTAGGGTGTAGTGAAGGTACTGTAACAGGAGTAGTGTAGGGTGTAGTGAAGGTACTGTAACAGGTGTAGTGTAGGGTGTAGTGAAGGTACTGTAACAGGAGTAGTGTAGGGTGTAGTGATGGTACTGTAAAATGAGTAGTGTAGGGTGTAGTGAAGGTACTGTAACAGGAGTAGTGTAGGGTGTAGTGAAGGAACTGTAACAGGAGTAGTGTAGGGTGTAGTGAAGGTACTGTAACAGGAGTAGTGTAGGGTGTAGTGAAGGTACTGTAACAGGAGTAGTGTAGGGTGTAGTGAAGGTAATGTAACATGAGTAGTGTAGGGTGTAGTGAAGGTACTGTAACAGGAGTAGTGTAGGGTGTAGTGAAGGTACTGTAACAGGAGTAGTGTAGGGTGTAGTGAAGGTACTGTAACAGGAGTAGTGTAGGGTGTAGTGAAGGTACTGTAACAGGAGTAGTGTAGGGTGTAGTGAAGGTACTGTAACAGGAGTAGTGTAGGGTGTAGTGAATGTACTGTAACAGGAGTAGTGTAGGGTGTAGTGAAGGTACTGTGACAGGAGTAGTGGAGGGTGTAGTGAAGGTACTGTAACAGGAGTACTGTAGGGTGTAGTGAAGGTACTATAACAGGAGTTGTGTATGATGTAGTGAAGGTACTATAACAGGAGTAGTGTAGGGTGTAGTGAAGGTACTGTAACAGGAGTAGTGTAGGGTGTAGTGAAGGTACTATAACAGGAGTAGTGTAGGGTGTAGTGAAGGTACTATAACAGGAGTCGTGTAGGGTGTAGTGAAGGTACTATAACAGGAGTAGTGTAGGGTGTAGTGAAGGTACTGTAACAGGAGTAGTGTAGGGTGTAGTGAAGGTACTGTGACAGGAGTACTGTAGGGTGTGGTGAAGGTACTGTAACAGGACTAGTGTACGGTGTAGGGAAGGCACTATAACAGGAGTAGTGTAGGGTGTAGTGAAGGTACTGTAACAGGAGTAGTGTAGGGTGTAGTGAAGGTACTGTAACAGGAGTAGTGTAGGGTGTAGTGAAGGTACTGTAACAGGAGTAGTGTAGGGTGTAGTGAAGGTACTGTAACAGGAGTAGTGTAGGGTGTAGTGAAGGTACTGTAACAGGAGTAGTGTAGGGTGTAGTGAAGATACTGTAACAGGAGTAGTGTAGGGTGTAGTGAAGGTACTGTGACAGGAGTAGTGTAGGATGTAGTGAAGGTACTGTAACAGGAGTAGTGTAGGGAGTAGTGAAGGTACTGTAACAGGAGTTGTGTAGGGTGTAGTGAAGGTACTGTAACAGGAGTAGTCTAGGGTGTAGTGAAGGTACTGTAACATGAGTAGTGTAGGGTGTAGTGAAGGTACTATAACAGGAGTAGTGTAGGGTGTAGTGAAGGTACTGTAACAGGAGTTGTGTAGGGTGTAGTGAAGGTACTATAACAGGAGTAGTGTAGGGTGTAGTGAAGGTACTATAAACAGGAGTTGTGTAGGGTGTAGTGAAGATACTATAACAGGAGTATTGTAGGGTATAGTGAAGGTACTGTAACAGGAGTAGTGTAGGGTGTGGTGAAAGTACTGTAGCAGGAGTAGTGTAGGGTGTAGTGAAGGTACTGTAACAGGAGTAGTGTAGGGTGTAGAGAAGGTACTGTGACAGGAGTAGTGGAGGGTGTAGTGAAGGTACTGTGACAGGAGTAGTGTAGGGTGTAGTGAAGGTACTGTAACAGGAGTACTGTTGGGTGTAGTGAAAGTACTATAACAGGAGTTGTGTATGGTGTAGTGAAGGTACTATAACAGGAGTAGTGTAGGGTGTAGTGAAGGTACTGTAACAGGAGTAGTGTAGGGTGTAGTGAAGGTACTGTAACAGGAGTAGTGTAGGGTGTAGTGAAGATACTGTAACAGGAGTAGTGTAGGGTGTAGTGAAGGTACTGTGACAGGAGTATTGTAGGATGTAGTGAAGGTACTGTAACAGGAGTAGTGTAGGGTATAGTGAAGGTACTGTAACAGGAGTAGTGGAGGGTGTAGTGAAGGTACTGTGACAGGAGTAGTGGAGGCTGTAGTGAAGGTATTGTTACAGGAGTAATATGTAATTCTATATTCTGTAGTCTGAAGAGAAGAGGTTGTCTGATCGTCTGGTTGTGACACAGTGTTCTTGTTACCAGAGCTTAGGTCCAATGACATTTTCTTTAATTACATTTCATTACAGACAATGAAAAGCAATTAAATGTATCATTGATGACCATCATTTTCCATGTGGATTCTCAATCCATGAATGGAATTTCCCTTTACTTCCTGAATTGACTGAGTTGAAACATGTAGTTTATGAGACTGTAACCTCGTCACCCAGGATCAATAGAGAGAGAGAGACGACTGGTGGTGGAGATTATAGTAGATTTATTCATCAGTACTGATAACAGTCTGTAGGGGGCGATGTGGAGGTCGTTCTGTTGGTTTACTGAGATCTCAGTAGCTTGTCTGTTATGTGATGACATCATTCATTAGGGTGGGAGTTGGGTTGTAGAGGAGGGATGTTTCTTCTGTTCAGAAACTCATCTGTTGAGTTGATCATTTACAAAGACTGTATTTGGATCAATGACATGTCAGAAAAAAGTCATAAAATATATTGATGTGTACTTTAACTATAATGTCATCATCTCAACAATGTGTTCCTCCTCTGCTGAAACAAACATGGTAACTTTAGAACAGAGAAATTGACAGTTTTAACACTTTTACCACAGCTAGCTGAGTTGTCTGGTGGTTTAGAAGTCTAACCTCCGGCCGGTTTGAACCAGTTTCACTCTGCAGCACATATAGACCTGCAGACACTGAGGTCACTACAGAGAAATCATCAGGATGTGTAGGATAATGCCCTCCCCTTCCACCACCATCACTATACTCATCTCCTTGACATGCAGAGAGAAAGAGAGAGAGACTGTTCATTTTGATTGTTTATTTCACTTTTGTTTATTATCTACTTCACTTGCTTAGGCAATGTTAACATATGTTTCCCATGCCAATAAAGCCCTTAAATTGAAATTGAGCGAGAGCGAGAGCGAGAGCGAGAGCGAGAGCGAGAGCGAGACAGAGACAGAGACAGAGACAGAGAGACAGCGACAGAGACAGAGAGACAGAGACAGAGACAGAGACAGAGACAGAGAGACAGAGAGACAGAGAGACAGAGTGTAACGGCTTTCCTCCTCCTCTTCATCAGAAGAGGAGGAGCAGGGATCGAACCAAAATGCAGCTGAGTTTGTAGACATGATTTATTAAAGAAAAACACGAATACACGAACTTGACTAAGAAACTAACAAAACAAATAAACGGTGTAGACAGATCTGAACGACGGACTCACATAACACACGAGAACGCACGAACAGGGAAAAAGCCTACACATAAAAAAACACTGAACAAACAAACCGAAACCAGTCCCGTGTGGCGTAACGACATACACAAACACAGGAGACAATCACCCACAACGAACACTGTGAAAACACCTACCTAAATATGACTCTTAATTAGAGGAACGCAAAACACCTGCCTCTAATTAAGAGCCATACCAGGCAACCCATAAACCAACATAGAAACAGAAAACATAGAATGCCCACCCAAACTCACGTCCTGACCAACTAACACATATAACAAACTAACAGAAATAGGTCAGGAACGTGACATAACCCCCCCCATAAGGTGCGAACTCCGGGCGCACCAGCACAAAGTCTAGGGGAGGGTCTGGGTGGGCATCTGACCACGGTGGTGGCTCAGGCTCCGGGCGAGGTCCCCACCCCACCATAGTCAATCCCAGCTTCCATCTCCCCCTATGAATGTCCACCCTCATCTTACCCCCACAAAATCCTCTTGGTAACATCAACAACAGGGGCAGCACCGGGACAGAGGGATAGATCAAGACAGAGGGATAGCTCAAGACAGAGGGATAGATCAGGATATAGAGGTAGCTCAGGATAGAGAGGGAGATCAGGATAGAGGGGCAACTCCGGACTGAAAGGCAGCTCCGGACAGAGAGACAGCTCTGGACTGAGGGGCAGTTCTGGGTAAATAGCCGCTCCGGGCTAAGGGACAGCTCATGACTGGCTAACGGCTCTGGACGCTCATGGCTGGCTGACGGCTCTCGACGCTCATGGCTGGCTGACGGCTCTCGACGCTCATGGCTGGCTGACGGCTCTCGACGCTCATGGCTGGCTGACGGCTCTCGACGCTCATGGCTCGCTGACGGCTCTGGCAGATCCTGTCTGGTTGGCGGCTCTGGCAGATCCTGTCTGGTTGGCGGCTCTGGCAGATCCTGTCTGGTTGGCGGCTCTGGCAGATCCTGTCTGGTTGGCGGCTCTGGCAGATCCTGACTGATAACTGGCTCTAGCGGCTCCTGACTGACTATCGGCTCTGACGGCTCGGGACAGACGGGCGGCTCTAATGGCTCAGGACAGACGGATGGCTCAGACGGCGCTGGGGAGACGGATGGCTCAGACGGCGCTGGGGAGACGGATGGCTCAGACGGCGCTGGGGAGACGGATGGCTCAGATGGCGCTGGGGAGACGGATGGCTCAGACTGCACCTGTCTGGCGGAAGGCTCTGGCTGCTCCTGTCTGGCGGAAGGCTCTGTAGGCTCATGGCAGACGGGCAGCTTTGCAGGCTCATGGCAGACAGGCAGTTCATGCTCCGTTGGGCAGACGGCAGACTCTGGCCGGCTGAGACGCACTGTAGGCTTGGTGCGTGGTGCCGTAACTGGAGGCACCTGACTGAGGACACGCACTTCAAGCCTAGTGCGGGGAGCAGGGACAGGGCGCACTGGACTCTCAAAGCGTGCTATATTCCTGGTGCGTGGTACCGGCACTGGTGGCACCGGGCTGAGTGCACGCACATCAGGACGAGTACGGGGAGAAACAACAGTGTGCACAGGACTTAGGAGACGCACATGTGGCTTAGTGCGCGGTACCGGAACTGGAGGCACTAGGCTGGAGACACGCACTATAGGGAGAGTGCGTGGAGGAGGGACAGGGCTCTGGAAACGCACTGGAAGCCTGGTGCGTGGTGTAGGCACTGGTGGTACTGGGCTGGGGCGGGAAGGTAGCGCCGGAAATACCGGACCGTGCAGGCGTACTGGCTCTCTTGAGCATTGAGCCTGCCCAACCTTACCTGGTTGAATGCTCCCCGTCGCCCGACCAGTGCGGGGAGGTGGAATAACCCGCACCGGGCTATGTAGGCGAACCGGGGACACCATGCGTAAGGCTGGTGCCATGTAAGCCGGCCCGAAGAGACGCACTGGAGACCAGACGCGTTGAGCCGGCCTCATGACACCTGGCTCAATGCCCAATCTAGCCCTACCAGTGCGGGGAGGTGGAATAACCCGCACTGGGCTATGCACTCGTACAGGAGACACCGTGCGCTCTACTGCGTAACACGGCGCCTGCCCGTACTCCCGCTCTCCACGGTAAGCCTGGGAAGTGGGCGCAGGTCTCCTACCTGCCCTTGGCCCACTACCTCTTAGCCCCCCCCCCCAAGAAATTTTTGGGGTCTCCTCTCGGACTTCCAGCCACGTCTCCTTGCTGCCTCCTCATACCAACGCTCTTGGGCTCTCGCTGCCTCCATCTCCTCACGAGCGCGGCGATATTCTCCCGACTGTGCCCATGGACCTCTCCCGTCCAATATTTCCTCCCAAGTCCATGATTCCTGTGTATAATCCTGCTTGAACTCACGCCGCTTGGTTCTGGATTGGTGGGTGATTCTATAACGGCTTTCCTCCTCCTCTTCATCAGAAGAGGAGGAGCAGGGATCGAACCAAAATGCAGCTGAGTTTGTAGACATGATTTATTAAAGAAAAACACGAATACACGAACTTGACTAAGAAACTAACAAAACAAATAAACGGTGTAGACAGATCTGAACGACGGACTCACATAACACACGAGAACGCACGAACAGGGAAAAAGCCTACACATAAAAAAACACTGAACAAACAAACCGAAACCAGTCCCGTGTGGCATAATGACATACACAAACACAGGAGACAATCACCCACAACGAACACTGTGAAAACACCTACCTAAATATGACTCTTAATTAGAGGAACGCAAAACACCTGCCTCTAATTAAGAGCCATACCAGGCAACCCATAAACCAACATAGAAACAGAAAACATAGAATGCCCACCCAAACTCACGTCCTGACCAACTAACACATATAACAAACTAACAGAAATAGGTCAGGAACGTGACACAGAGAGACAGAGAGACAGAGAGACAGAGAGACAGAGACAGAGACTGAGACAGAGACTGAGACAGAGACAGAGACAGAGACAGAGACAGAGACAGAGACAGAGACAGAGACAGACAGAAAGACTCTCTGCTTTGGCAATGTAAGCATGTTTCCCATGCCAATAAACCCCTTTGAATTTAATTTTATTTAATGACAGACAGAGACAAAAAGAGAGAGACAAAAAGACAGAGAAAGAGAACTAGATAAAGAGAGAAAGAGAGGTAGAGGAGAGGGGTGTGGTGTCAGATGAGGGAGGAGCTTTCATTTAAGGAAGACAGAGCGTTTCAGAAACACCCTGCTGTCAAACTAGTAGCTGACAGAGACTCTGTTGTGGACCTGGACTAGCTGGTAGTATAGTAAAGTAACTTTAACAGTATAGTTACTGGGGTGGTAAAGTAACTTTAACAGTATAGTTACTGTGGTGGTAAAGTAACTTTAACAGTATAGTAACTGAGGTAGTAAAGTAACTTTAACAGTATAGTAACTGTGATAGTAAAGTAACTTTAACAGTATAGTTACTGTGGTGGTAAAGAAACTTTAACAGTACAGTTAATGTGTTAGTAAAGTAACTTTAACAGTATAATAACTGAGGAGTAACTGTCCAGAATGAAGATACACCATGTTGTCTCTTGCTGTCTCCTCTCAGGTGAGTTTGTCTGTCTGTCTGTCTGTCTGTCTGTCTGTCTGTCTGTCTGTCTGTCTGTCTGTCTGTCTGTCTGTCTGTCTGTCTGTCTGTCTGTCTGTCTGTCTGTCTGTCTGTCTGTCTGTCTGTCTGTCTGTCTGTCTGTCTGTCTGTCTGTCTGTCTGTCTGTATCAGGTTCTATAATACTGTCTGGATGATATAGTACATAAGGAAGAAGATATGTATTTGTCTATAAGGAGCCAGAACGTTTTATAGTTCTGAGTTTGTTTTCCACATGTACCTTATGATAATGAACAAAACTTAGAATGTTTGATACGTTGTTATTTTACCTGTGTTTGTGCAGGGTTAAAGTACAATTTGAGCAGGGTTAAAGTCAGGTTTGAGCAGGGTTAAAGTACGATTTGAGCAGGGTTAAAGTTAGATTTAAGCAGGGTTAAAGTTAAATTTGAGCAGGGTTAAAGTTAGATTTGAGCAGGGTTAAAGTAAGATTTGAGCAGGGTTAAAGTTAGATTTGAGCAGGGTTAACGTTAGATTTGAGCAGGGTTAAAGTTAGATTTGAGCAGGGTTAAAGAAAGATTTGAGCAGGTTTAAAGTAAGATTTGAGCAGGGTTAAAGTTAGATTTGAGCAGGGTTAAAGTCAGGTTTGAGCAGGGTTAAAGTTAGATTTGAGCAGTGTTAAAGTTAGGTTTGAGCAGGGTTAAAGTTAGATTTGAGCAGGGTTAAAGTTAGATTTGAGCAGGTTTAAAGTTAGATTTGAGCAGGGTTAAAGTTAGATTTGAGCAGGGTTAAAGTTAGATTTGAGCAGGTTTAAAGTTAGATTTGAGCAGGGTTACAGTTAGATTTGAGCAGGGTTAAAGTTAGATTTGAGCAGGGTTAAAGTTAGATTTGAGCAGGGTTAAAGTTAGATTTGAGCAGGGTTAAAGTTAGATTTGAGCACGGTTAAAGTTAGATTTGAGCAGGGTTAAAGTTAGATTTGAGCATGGTTAAAGTTAGATTTGAGCAGGGTTAAAGTAAGATTTGAGCAGGGTTAAAGATAGATTTGAGCAGGGTTAAAGTACATCTCACAGGTCATCAGTTGTGACTGTACTGTGTGTTTCTGTTTGACAGCTCTGTGTGTTGTGGAGTCAGATGTCACTAAGGAGGTGGTGGTGGGAGGACATGTCATGTTCGGCTGCTCGTTCACATTGGCAGGGACCAACAACAAATACTTCTGCAACGGGACATGTTCTGGTGGAGACATTCTGGTTGAAACTAATGGGAACAAGACTGTATCTCAAGGTAGATACAATATAGAAGACAAGGGAGATGGAGTCTTCTATGTGACCATCAAGAACCTGATGAAGACAGACTCTGGTACCTACTGGTGTGGTGTGGAGAGATATGGCCTAGACTCATACCAAGAGGTGCATCTCACAGTTACAGATGGTCAGTGAACACAATCACATTTGCCTTGTTAAATTCAAAATGCATTGTTTGTTTTTAGGCTTTATGTCTTACGGTGCCTTTGAAAATTATTCAGACCCCTTGACTTTTCCACATTTGTTTACGTTACAGCCTTATTCAAAATTTATTAAGTCGTTTTTTTCCCTCATCTATCTACACACAATACCCCATAATGACAAGGCAAAAGCAGGTTTTTAGAATGTTTGCTAATTTATCAAATAAAAAATCTGAAATATAACATTTACATAAGTATTCAGACCGTTTACTCAGTACTTTGTTGAATCACCTTTGACAGCGATTGCAGCATTGAGTTTTCTTATGTATGATGCTACAAGCTTGGCACACCTGTATTTGGGGAGTTTCTCCCATTCTTCTTTGCATATCCTCTCAAGCTCTGTCATGTTGGATGGGGAACGTTGCTGCATAGCTATTTTCAGGTCTCTCCAGAGATGTTTGATTGGGTTCAATCCGGGCTCTTGCTGGGCCACTCAAGGACATTCAGAGACTTGTCTCAAAGCCACTCCTGCGTTCTTTGCTGTGTGCTTTTGGTCATTGTCCTGTTGGAAGGTAAACCTTCACACAGTCTGGGGTCCTAAGCGCTTTGGAGCAGGTTTTCATCTAGGATCTCTCTGTACTTAGCTTACATCCCCACAGCATGATGCTGTAACCACCGTGCTTCACCGTAGGGATGGTGCCAGGTTTCCTCCAGACGTGACGCTTGACATTCAGGCCAAAGAGTTCAATCTTAGTTTCATCAGACCAGAGAATCTTGTTTCTCATGGTCTGCAAGTTTTTAGGTGCCTTTTGGCAATCCCCAAGCAGGCTGTCATGTGCCTTTTACCGAGGAGTGGCTTCTGTCTGGCCACTCTACCATAAAAGCCTGATTGGTGGAGTGCTGCGGAGATGGTTGTCCTTCTGGAAGGTTCTCCCATCGCCACAGAGGAACTCTGGAGCTCTGTCAGAGTGACCTCCCTGACCAAGGCCCTTCTCCCCCGATTGCTCAGCTTGGCCGGCCGGCCAGCTCTAGGAAGAGTCTTGGTGGTTCTAAACTTCTTCCAATTAAGAATGATGGAGGCCACTGTGCTCTTGGGGACCTTCAATGCTGCAGAAATGTTTTGGTACCCTTTCCCAGATATGTGCCTCGACACAATCCTGTTTCGGAGCTCTACGGACACTTCCTTCGACCTCATGGCTTGGTTTTTGCTCTGACATGCACTGTCAACTGTGGAACCTTATTTAGACAGGTGTGTACCTTTCCAAATCATGTCCAATCAATTGAATTTACCACAGTTGGACTCAAATCAAGTTAAAGAAACATCTCAAGGACGATCAATGGAAACAGGATGCACCTGAGCTCAATTTAGAGTCTCACAGCAAAGGGTCTGAATACTTATGTAATTTCTTTATTTCATTTTTTAGATTAATTGCAAACATTTCTAAGAACCTGTTTTCACTTTCTCATTATGGGGTATTGTGTGTAGATTGCTGAGGATGACATTTTTTTTTAGCAAAGGCTGTAACGAAACAAAATGTGTAAAAAGTCAAGGGGTCTGAATACTTTCTGAAGGCACTGTACGTCCAGCGAGAGAAAAGCTAAAGTATTATTTATTTTTACACTTAGCTCCTCCCACTCCTAAACCGTCACCTGTCACCTCCAGACCACATGTCTCTACAACCCTCCCAAACCTCTCTACAACCCTCCCAAACCTCTCTACAACCCTCCCAAGTTTCTCCACAACATCCTCTAACCTCTCCACAACCTTCCTGCCATCTGGAGACATCAGTGTTGGTCCTTCTCAGAGAACAGGTGTGATGGACCTGTCACTTCCATCATTCTATCACATTCAGACAACTTTAATATGATAGAAAGAGGAGGAAGGGAAGCGCTACTAAGGTACACTATAGTATATTTTGGTAGATAGAAGGTGCTCTTTGGTAAAAGGTGTAAATTGGTCATCAAAAAGAAAGGAGGACCAAGGCACTCTTCATATAATTAATTAAAATGCCTTTATTAGTATGGCATGTTCAATAGAAACAAAGTTGTTTAAAAACCGACGCGTTTCGGCTGCATGGCCTTCGTCAGGGAGTACAGAAAAAAGAGAATACAATGTCCTCTTTTGAAAGGCTTTTCCAATTAGCCCTAATTAGAAGAGGGAGTGGTTACCAAATTGGACACACCTAGTAAGCAATAATATACACATGAAAAGGTGAAATACTGTAGCTATGTTATCATGAGCATACAACTCCAAACTAGAAGCATCAGAACACCCAGAGAGGCAGTTCCAACCCTAACCATGACTGGGAGAAGTGTCCAGAACAAGAAAGCAATATATTCCACAGTACTCCAGACCACAGCAAAACATGAACAACAGTCCAAACATAGCTAGAGGGCAATTAAGCAAAATGTCCACTAGATGACAGCAAATGGACCCATCACGACCCTACAGGAAGGGTGAGAAATCCATATCTTCATTTAAACCAGGGTACTTAGTGGCCTGTAGTTTGTAAATCCAAAAACTTTCCCTTTGGTTTAACTGTTTAAGACGGTCCCCTTTTCTAATAGAGGCCGGAACATGATCAATACCCATAGCTTGTAGGGAGGCAGGGTTACCATGGTGTAAGGACTTGTAGTGCCTTGCCATGGGGTAGTCTTCATTGCCTACCCGTATGGCGTACTTGTGTTCCGCCAAGCGATCTTGAAGGCGTCTCTTTGTCCGTCCAATGTAGAACACCTTGCACTGTGGACATTCCAGTCTATAGATGACATGAGTGGTTTACATTTGCCAAGAAAGTTAATTTTGATGTGGAGAATCTGTTTAAGGGTAAAATTGATTCCAACAAAACACGACGTAATCTTTCTAAGACAGAGAGGGATGCAGTTGAATCATTGTCCAAAAATGAACGGATTGTAATTTAAAAAAGCTGACAAAGGTGGTGCTACAGTAGTGTGGTGTAAAGACAAATATGTGACAGAAGCCTACCGTCAATTAGACAATGACGAATTCTACCAATCTCTTACTTTCAACCCTACAGAGGACCTAAAAACTGATTTGAAAGGGATCCTCACAGAAGCTAAGGAAAATGGTTACATTTCAGACAATGAGTTCAAATTTCTTTTCAATGGCAGTCCGCGTATGGCTTCTTTTTACCTTCTTCCAAAAATCCACAAAAATCTTGAAAACCCCCCAGGCAGACCAGTCATTAGTGGTAATGAAAGTCTGACAGAACCCATCTCTAAGTACATTGATTACTTTATTAAGCCTTTTCTGTTGTCACTTCCAGCCTATCTTCAAGATACCACAGATGTGTTGAACAAAATTAAGGAATTGAAGAATATAGGTACAGCTTCCTTTTTAGTCACCATGGATGTGGAGTCTCTATACACCACCATTGAGCATCAACAAGGTTTGGCAGCGATGCACCATTTCTTGAGTACCCGGCCTGAAACTGAGATGCCTCCTACAGAATTCATTGTATCACTGACTGAATGGACTCTTAATCATAACATCTTTATCTTCCAGGACCGTATTTTCAAACAGGTCAAAGGATGTGCCATGGGAGCTTGCTACAGCCCTTCCTACGCTGGTTTGTACTTGGGTAAATGGGAAAATGACTTCATTTTGGATCCTTCTAATAACCATTTCTTTGACCGGATTATATGGTGGGGACGCTATATTGATGATGTTTGCCTGTTTTGGTCCGGCTCAGAAGATGAACTTATTTCCTTCCACCAATACCTTAACAGCATTAACCCTAACATCAAACTAACTATGGAATACAGCAAGGATAACATTCATTTTTTGGACCTCGATATTAGTAAAAATGACAAGGGTTGTTTGCACACATCAATCTTTAGGAAGCCTTCAGATGGGAATACCATTCTGAGGGCAGACAGCTTTCACCCCAAAAGGCTAAAAGAGAATATTCCATATGGCCAATTCCAAAGAGTCCGTAGAATTTGCGATCAGGAAACAGACTACAGTGTCAAATCTGCAGAATTGGAGAATCGCTTTTTGGATCGGGGCTACAGCGTTCAGGTCCTGAAAGATGCAGGTATAAGGGCTGGATTACTTGACAGAGAGAACTTGTTACGAAGAGGAGTGCCTCGTGATACATCAGAGAGAGTGTATTTTGTTACAAAATACAGCACTGAAGCAGAGAACATTAAAAGAATCATTAAAAATAATTGGGGAATCATCCAAAGTGATACGCTACTACGCCAAGTCTTTCCTGAACCACCAGTCATAAGCTTTAAGAGATGTCCTACCCTAAATGACAAATTAGTCCACAGTTATCTTCCGGGTGACTCTCAAAAAACTTGGCTTGACCACAAACCCAAGGGCTCTTTTAAATGTTACCAGTGCAACCATTGCAGTAATATTGCACAGAAAAAGTATTTTGTTGACACAGCTTCTAAAATGGAGTATTACCTCAAGCATTTTATTAACTGCAAAACCACTCATGTCATCTATAGACTGGAATGTCCACAGTGCAAGGTGTTCTACATTGGACGGACAAAGAGACGCCTTCAAGATCGCTTGGCGGAACACAAGTACGCCATACGGGTAGGCAATGAAGACTACCCCATGGCAAGGCACTACAAGTCCTTACACCATGGTAACCCTGCCTCCCTACAAGCTATGGGTATTGATCATGTTCCGGCCTCTATTAGAAAAGGGGACCGTCTTAAACAGTTAAACCAAAGGGAAAGTTTTTGGATTTACAAACTACAGGCCACTAAGTACCCTGGTTTAAATGAAGATATGGATTTCTCACCCTTCCTGTAGGGTCGTGATGGGTCCATTTGCTGTCATCTAGTGGACATTTTGCTTAATTGCCCTCTAGCTATGTTTGGACTGTTGTTCATGTTTTGCTGTGGTCTGGAGTACTGTGGAATATATTGCTTTCTTGTTCTGGACACTTCTCCCAGTCATGGTTAGGGTTGGAACTGCCTCTCTGGGTGTTCTGATGCTTCTAGTTTGGAGTTGTATGCTCATGATAACATAGCTACAGTATTTCACCTTTTCATGTGTATATTATTGCTTACTAGGTGTGTCCAATTTGGTAACCACTCCCTCTTCTAATTAGGGCTAATTGGAAAAGCCTTTCAAAAGAGGACATTGTATTCTCTTTTTTCTGTACTCCCTGACGAAGGCCATGCAGCCGAAACGCGTCGGTTTTTAAACAACTTTGTTTCTATTGAACATGCCATACTAATAAAGGCATTTTAATTAATTATATGAAGAGTGCCTTGGTCCTCCTTTCTTTTTGATGAACTTTAATATGATGTTATACAATTCTTTCAGGCTATCACATAATATAGACGGAATCAACTATATACAATATGTTAATATCTGTGGTCAGGTCTGATGGTATCTATGATATATACAGTACTCTGTAAAGTCTCTCCTCCTGTCTGTGGTCAGGTCTGATGGTATCTATGATATATACAGTACTCTGTAAAGTCTCTCCTCCTGTCTGTGGTCAGGTCTGATGGTATCTATGATATATACAGTACTCTGTAAAGTCTCTCCTCCTGTCTGTGGTCAGGTCTGATGGTATCTATGATATATACAGTACTCTGTAAAGTCTCTCCTCCTGTCTGTGGTCAGGTGTGATGGTATCTATGATATATACAGTACTCTGTAAAGTCTCTCCTCCTGTCTGTGGTCAGGTCTGATGGTATCTATGATATATACAGTACTCTGTAAAGTCTCTCCTCCTGTCTGTGGTCAGGTCTGATGGTATCTATGATATATACAGTACTCTGTAAAGTCTCTCCTCCTGTCTGTGGTCAGGTCTGATGGTATCTATGATATATACAGTACTCTGTAAAGTCTCTCCTCCTGTCTGTGATCAGGTCTGATGGTATCTATGATATATACAGTACTCTGTAAAGTCTCTCCTCCTGTCTGTGGTCAGGTCTGATGGTATCTATAATATATACAGTACTCTGTAAAGTCTCTCCTCCTGTCTGTGGACAAGTCTGATGGTATCTATGATATATACAGTACTCTGTAAAGTCTCTCCTCCTGTCTGTGGTCAGGTCTGATGGTATCTATGATATATACAGTACTCTGTAAAGTCTCTCCTCCTGTCTGTGGTCAGGTCTGATGGTGTGGACCAGTGTTGGTCTGGTAGCCAAGGTGACCGTGTTAGGACTGGTCCTGCTCCTGTTCTACAGACAGAGGAGAGGAACCAGGAGAACACCACCACCATCACCAGTCTCCTCCAACACACAACCTGACCCTACTGGAGAGGTGAGAGACACAAGGGTGTGTGTGTGTTTGTCCATAATAACTTGTAGTGTAGAGGTGATAGACAGGGAGGTGGTAAACTTAACATCTAAGGGTTGAGTGTGTGAGTCTACAGCCTCTAGTGCAGGGGTGGGGAACCTTTTTGCCATCAAGGGCCGTTTGGATATTTATTAATTAATTTGGGGGCCATATTATTAAAGGCAATTTTCTGATTTATTCATGTTTTAATGTGACTTTAAATCACTGACATTGGTTTTATAGTTAATATGACTTATATGATGTTTCTTGTGTTCTTGAGTATTGAGAAAAGGGCTATTCCTATTTAAATAAATATTAGTATTGTATATAATGCTGTTGTTATTATGATTACTTGTTGAAACTCACCTCTAATGCGATGGCTGAAACTGCTTGTCTTTTTTGAGGCGTTTGATGTCAGCTAGCAGCGAAGATGACGCTACTCGCAGCTGGTTTTCCAGGTCTGTGTCAGTCAGTCTTGAGTGGAATCAAGTCTTTGCAAGAGTCCGTTTGGAAAATAACTCCTCACAGCAGTAGGTCGTCCCGAACACAGATGCTCATTTAAGTGCATGTCTCCTCAGAACAGGAAACTGCTCAGTGCTAACGTACATTTTGTAGAACTCAAGGAGAAGGAGGTTGTACCTGGCTTTGAGCTCATTGTTGCTTTGCAGCTCAATGACTTTGTGTTGTAGGCCATCCGGCACATCTGCTGGTTCCACGTTAAACGGGGTTGCAAATATGTTCAATTCCAGTTGTTTACTTTTCACATCTTTAAACCGCTCACAAAATGCCTTGGCGAGCTTTCCACGTTCACCGGCATATTCCCACGTCATCTCAGGCTCTTGTCCTTGCAGAGTAGGAAAATGCACTGTGTTACCCCTTTCTAGTTGGACTTGCCACAGCTTTCATTTTGCTTCGAACGATTTCACGTTTGACAGCAGATCGCTGAGAAGCTGGTCCCTTGGAGCTTGACGTTCAACTTAGACAGATACTTGGTTATGTCCACCATGAAGGCCAAATCAAACATCCACTTGTCATCACTCAGTTCCGCGACAGGTTTCCCTTCATCGCCATTAATTGGTTTACTTCATCCTTCAGTCCGTAAAACCTTGCGAGCATATTTCCATGGATTAAAAAATATATATTTTTGTGCAAAAACAACGTCTAGAGCTTTTTTTATTTACAAAAAAAGATTTATGAATTGGCTCGGGGGCCTGATCAAACAGTCTCATAGGCCGTATATGTCCCGGAGGCCGGACGTCCCCCACCCCTGTTCTAGTGGGATTGTGCTGTAGCTTGTTATCATTACATGGAGAAAAACAGTGGCTAACATGTTGATGGTTGAGGGCCTCAACTTCTTTTCATATCTGAACATGTATTTACTGTCATTGGTTCTGTATTCAGGTTGACTGTGTGTATGAGGAGATCAGAGAGGCAGACAGACAGACACACTACCTGTGGTCATCTCTTCAGTCTACTCTACTGTCAACCCAACAACCTACCCTGCTGGTCAAGCCTCTACAACCTACCCTGCTGACCAAGTCTCTACAACCTACCCTGCTGGCCAAGACCCAACATCCTACCCTGCTGGCCAAGTCTCTACAACCCACCCTGCTGGCCAAGCCTCTACAACCCACCCTGCTGACCAAGCCTCTACAACCCACCCTGCTGGCCAAGCCTCTACAACCCACCCTGCTGACCAAGCCTCTACAACCAACCCTGCTGGCCAAGTCACCGGTCTCCCACACTGTGACATCTATGCTAACACTAGCTGCCGCAAAGATGATATAAGATGCCCTCCACTCTACAGCCCAGCTACCCAGAATAATGGAGGACTATAGGATCTACAGTATACAGTATATATGTTGGACCCCAGGAAGAGTACCTGCTGCTTTTGCAACAGCTACTGGGGATCCTAATAAAATACCAAAATACCAAAAATAAAAGGCATGTGTCCCAAATGGCTCCCTATTCCATATATAGTGCACTACTTTTAACTAGAGCCCTATATAGTCCTCTAATGAGAATAGGATGCCACTTGGGACCGTAGAGAGATGAAGAGTTGTCACCACAGCTCCGCCATCTTGGAAGTGACATCACAAAGACAGCTCATGTGATTTGACTGTTTGTACAACATGGACTACCCATCTGGGTTTAAAATCTCCAGATTTTCTGAAAGTCAACCAACATTTTTGTAAATACTTGTGTAAATATGAACTATGTGTTTTGTCATTATCTTGGCTTCATTTTGTCTGTTAAAATAATGAAGACAGTAAAGCCATAATAGTCCATTGTACCTTTGAGATTTACATATCTATTGTATATGTACATACACTTTGGCTTTTTAAGCATTTCATTAAAACTTATCAAAATGTTTAAAACAATGTTAATGTTAGTGTGTGTTGCTCGAGTGTGTGTGTGTGTGTTTTTGTCAGTGTGTGTGTGTGTGTGTTTTTGTCAGTGTGTGTGTGTAGTGTGTGTTTGTCAGTGTGTGTGTGTAGTGTGTGTTTGTCAGTGTGTGTGTAGTCAAATCAAATCAAATGTTATTGGTCACATACACATGGTTAGCAGATGTTAATGCGAGTGTAGCGAAATGCTTGTTCTTCCCGTGTGGCTCAGTTGGTAGAGCATGGCGCTTGCAACGCCAGGGTTGTGGGTTCAATTCCCACGGGGGGACCAGGATGAATATGTAGGAACTTTCCAATGTGTAAGTCGCTCTGGATAAGAGCGTCTGCTAAATGACTTAAATGTAAATGTAAATGTAGTTCCGACAGTGCAGTAATATCTAACAAGTAATCTAACAAATTCACAACAACTACCTTATACACACAAATGTAAAGGGATGAATAAGAATATGTACATATAAATACATGGATGAGAGATGGTCGTGTGGCACAGGCAAGATGCAGTAGATGGTTTAGAACACAGTATATACAGTGGGGAGAACAAGTATTTGATACACTGCCGATTTTGCAGGTTTTCCTACTTACAAAAGCATGTAGAGGTCTGTAATTTTTATCAAAGGTACATTTTCAACTGTGAGAGATGGAATCTAAAACAAAAATCCAGAAAATCACATTGTATGATTTTTAAGTAATGAATTTGCATTTAATGATATGAGGGGTAGGTTAGTGTTATGATATGAGGGTAGGTTAGTGTTATGATATGAGGGTAGGTTAGTGTTAGACATGTCTGTATGTAGTGTTATGATATGAGGGGTAGGTTAGTGTAACGTCCTGACCAGAGTTATTATGTGTTTTGCTTGTTTAGTGTTGGTCAGGACGTGAGCTGGGTGGGAATTCTATGTTGTGTGTCTAGTTCGTCTGTTTCTGTGTCCAGCCTAATATGGTTCTCAATCAGAGGCAGCTGTCAATCGTTGTCCCTGATTGGGAATCATATATAGGAGGCTTGTTTGGTGTTGGGATTTTGTGGGTGTTTGTTTCCTGTCTCTGTGTTTGTGTTCTGCACCAGATAGGACTGTCTCGGTTTTCACGTTTGTTATTTTGTAAGTTGTTTGTAGTGTTTCCTTGTTCTTTAATTAAACATGTTGAACACTAGCCGCGCTGCACTTTGGTCCTCTCCTTCACCCCTGGAAGAAAGCCGTTACAGTTAGTGTTATGATATGAGGGCAGGTTAGTGGTAGACATGTCTGTATGTAGTGTTATGATATGAGGGTAGGTTAGTGTTAGACATGTGTGTTTGTAGTGTTATGATATGAGGGTAGGTTAGTGTTATGATATGAGGGTAGGTTAGTGTTAGACATGTGTGTTTGTAGTGTTATGATATGAGGGTAGGTTAGTGTTAGACATGTGTGTTTGTAGTGTTATGATATGAGGGTAGGTTAGTGTTATGATATGAGGGTAGGTTAGTGGTAGACATGTCTGTATGTAGTGTTATGATATGAGGGTAGGTTAGTGTTAGACATGTGTGTTTGTAGTGTTATGATATGAGGGTAGGTTAGTGTTATGATATGAGGGTAGGTTAGTGGTAGACATGTCTGTATGTAGTGTTATGATATGAGGGTAGGTTAGTGTTAGACATGTCTGTCTGTAGTGTTATGATATGAGGGTAGGTTAGTGTTATGATATGAGGGTAGGTTAGTGTTATGATATGAGGGTAGGTTAGTGGTAGACATGTCTGTATGTAGTGTTATGATATGAGGGTAGGTTAGTGGTAGACATGTCTGTATGTAGAGTTATGATATGAGGGGTAGGTTAGTGTTATAACATGATGGTAGGTTAGTGGTAGACATGTCTGTATGTAGTGTTATGATATGAGGGTAGGTTAGTGGTAGACATGTCTGTACGTAGTGTTATGATATGAGGGTAGGTTAGTGGTAGACATGTCTGTATGTAGTGTTATGATATGAGGGTAGGTTAGTGTTATGATATGAGGGTAGGTTAGTGTTATGATATGAGGGTAGGTTAGTGTTATGATATGAGGGTAGGTTAGTGTTATGATATGAGGGTAGGTTAGTGTTATGATATGAGGGTAGGTTAGTGTTATGATATGAGGGTAGGTTAGTGTTATGATATGAGGGTAGGTTAGTGTTATGATATGAGGGTAGGTTAGTGTTATGATATGAGGGTAGGTTAGTGTTATGATATGAGGGCAGGTTAGTGGTAGACATGTCTGTATGTAGTGTTATGATATGAGGGTAGGTTAGTGTTAGACATGTGTGTTTGTAGTGTTATGATATGAGGGTAGGTTAGTGTTATGATATGAGGGTAGGTTAGTGTTAGACATGTGTGTTTGTAGTGTTATGATATGAGGGTAGGTTAGTGTTAGACATGTGTGTTTGTAGTGTTATGATATGAGGGTAGGTTAGTGTTATGATATGAGGGTAGGTTAGTGGTAGACATGTCTGTATGTAGTGTTATGATATGAGGGTAGGTTAGTGTTAGACATGTGTGTTTGTAGTGTTATGATATGAGGGTAGGTTAGTGTTATGATATGAGGGTAGGTTAGTGGTAGACATGTCTGTATGTAGTGTTATGATATGAGGGTAGGTTAGTGTTAGACATGTCTGTCTGTAGTGTTATGATATGAGGGTAGGTTAGTGTTATGATATGAGGGTAGGTTAGTGTTATGATATGAGGTAGGTTAGTGGTAGACATGTCTGTATGTAGTGTTATGATATGAGGGTAGGTTAGTGGTAGACATGTCTGTATGTAGAGTTATGATATGAGGGGTAGGTTAGTGTTATAACATGATGGTAGGTTAGTGGTAGACATGTCTGTATGTAGTGTTATGATATGAGGGTAGGTTAGTGGTAGACATGTCTGTACGTAGTGTTATGATATGAGGGTAGGTTAGTGGTAGACATGTCTGTATGTAGTGTTATGATATGAGGGTAGGTTAGTGTTATGATATGAGGGTAGGTTAGTGTTATGATATGAGGGTAGGTTAGTGTTATGATATGAGGGTAGGTTAGTGTTATGATATGAGGGTAGGTTAGTGTTATGATATGAGGGTAGGTTAGTGTTAGACATGTCTGTATGTAGTGTTATGATATGAGGGTAGGTTAGTGTTATGATATGAGGGTTGGTTAGTGTTATGATATGAGGGTAGGTTAGTGTTAGACATGTCTGTATGTAGTGTTTTGATATGAGGGGTAGGTTAGTGTTATGATATGAGGGTAGGTTAGTGTCATGATATGAGGGTAGGTTAGTGTTAGACATGTCTGTATGTAGTGTTATGATATGAGGGTAGGTTAGTGGTAGACATGTCTGTATGTAGTGTTATGATATGAGGGTAGGTTAGTGTTATGATATGAGGGTAGGTTAGTGTTATGATATGAGGGTAGGTTAGTGGTAGACATGTCTGTATGTAGTGTTATGATATGAGGGTAGGTTAGTGTTATGATATGAGGGTAGGTTGGTGTTATGATATGAGGGTAGGTTAGTGTTAGACATGTCTGTATGTAGTGTTATGATATGAGGGTAGGTTAGTGTTATGATATCATTTACATTACATTTAAGTCATTTAGCAGACGCTCTTATCCAGAGCGACTTACAAATTGGTGCATTCACCTTATGACATCCAGTGGAACAGCCACTTTACAATAGTGCATCTAAATCTTTTAAGGGGGGGGGGGGGGGTGAGAAGGATTACTTTATCCTATCCTAGGTATTCCTTAAAGAGGTGGGGTTTCAGGTGTCTCCGGAAGGTGGTGATTGACTCCGCTGTCCTGGCGTCGTGAGGGAGTTTGTTCCACCATTGGGGGTGCCAGAGCAGCGAACAGTTTTGACTGGGCTGAGCGGGAACTGTACTTCCTCAGTGGTAGGGAGGCGAGCAGGCCAGAGGTGGATGAACGCAGTGCCCTTGTTTGGGTGTAGGGCCTGATCAGAGCCTGGAGGTACTGAGGTGCCGTTCCCCTCACAGCTCCGTAGGCAAGCACCATGGTCTTGTAGCGGATGCGAGCTTCAACTGGAAGCCAGTGGAGAGAGCGGAGGAGCGGGGTGACGTGAGAGAACTTGGGAAGGTTGAACACCAGACGGGCTGCGGCGTTCTGGATGAGTTGTAGGGGTTTAATGGCACAGGCAGGGAGCCCAGCCAACAGCGAGTTGCAGTAATCCAGACGGGAGATGACAAGTGCCTGGATTAGGACCTGCGCCGCTTCCTGTGTGAGGCAGGGTCGTACTCTGCGGATGTTGTAGAGCATGAACCTACAGGAACGGGCCACCGCCTTGATGTTAGTTGAGAACGACAGGGTGTTGTCCAGGATCACGCCAAGGTTCTTAGCGCTCTGGGAGGAGGACACAATGGAGTTGTCAACCGTGATGGCGAGATCATGGAACGGGCAGTCCTTCCCCGGGAGGAAGAGCAGCTCCGTCTTGCCGAGGTTCAGCTTGAGGTGGTGATCCGTCATCCACACTGATATGTCTGCCAGACATGCAGAGATGCGATTCGCCACCTGGTCATCAGAAGGGGGAAAGGAGAAGATTAGTTGTGTGTCGTCTGCATAGCAATGATAGGAGAGACCATGTGAGGTTATGACAGAGCCAAGTGACTTGGTGTATAGCGAGAATAGGAGAGGGCCTAGAACAGAGCCCTGGGGGACACCAGTGGTGAGAGCACGTGGTGAGGAGACAGATTCTCGCCACGCCACCTGGTAGGAGCGACCTGTCAGGTAGGACGCAATCCAAGCGTGGGCCGCGCCGGAGATGCCCAACTCGGAGAGGGTGGAGAGGAGGATCTGATGGTTCACAGTATCGAAGGCAGCCGATAGGTCTAGAAGGATGAGAGCAGAGGAGAGAGAGTTAGCTTTAGCAGTGCGGAGCGCCTCCGTGATACAGAGAAGAGCAGTCTCAGTTGAATGACTAGTCTTGAAACCTGACTGATTTGGATCAAGAAGGTCATTCTGAGAGAGATAGCGGGAGAGCTGGCCAAGGACGGCACGTTCAAGAGTTTTGGAGAGAAAAGAAAGAAGGGATACTGGTCTGTAGTTGTTGACATCGGAGGGATCGAGTGTAGGTTTTTTCAGAAGGGGTGCAACTCTCGCTCTCTTGAAGACGGAAGGGACGTAGCCAGCGGTCAGGGATGAGTTGATGAGCGAGGTGAGGTAAGGGAGAAGGTCTCCGGAAATGGTCTGGAGAAGAGAGGAGGGGATAGGGTCAAGCGGGCAGGTTGTTGGGCGGCCGGCCGTCACAAGGCGCGAGATTTCATCTGGAGAGAGAGGGGAGAAAGAGGTCAGAGCACAGGGTAGGGCAGTGTGAGCAGAACCAGCGGTGTCGTTTGACTTAGCAAACGAGGATCGGATGTCGTCGACCTTCTTTTCAAAATGGTTGACGAAGTCATCTGCAGAGAGGGAGGAGGGGGGGGGGGGGAGGAGGATTCAGGAGGGAGGAGAAGGTGGCAAAGAGCTTCCTAGGGTTAGAGGCAGATGCTTGGAATTTAGAGTGGTAGAAAGTGGCTTTAGCAGCAGAGACAGAAGAGGAAAATGTAGAGAGGAGGGAGTGAAAGGATGCCAGGTCCGCAAGGAGGCGAGTTTTCCTCCATTTCCGCTCGGCTGCCCGGAGCCCTGTTCTGTGAGCTCGCAGTGAGTCGTCGAGCCACGGAGCGGGAGGGGAGGACCGAGCCGGCCTGGAGGATAGGGGACAGAGAGAATCAAAGGATGCAGAAAGGGAGGAGAGGAGGGTTGAGGAGGCAGAATCAGGAGATAGGTTGGAGAAGGTTTGAGCAGAGGGAAGAGATGATAGGATGGAAGAGGAGAGGGTAGCGGGGGAGAGAGAGCGAAGGTTGGGACGGCGCGATACCATCCGAGTAGGGGCAGTGTGGGAAGTGTTGGATGAGAGCGAGAGGGAAAAGGATACAAGGTAGTGGTCGGAGACTTGGAGGGGAGTTGCAATGAGGTTAGTGGAAGAACAGCATCTAGTAAAGATGAGGTCGAGCGTATTGCCTGCCTTGTGAGTAGGGGGGGAAGGTGAGAGGGTGAGGTCAAAAGAGGAGAGGAGTGGAAAGAAGGAGGCAGAGAGGAATGAGTCAAAGGTAGACGTGGGGAGGTTAAAGTCGCCCAGAACTGTGAGAGGTGAGCCGTCCTCAGGAAAGGAGCTTATCAAGGCATCAAGCTCATTGATGAACTCTCCGAGGGAACCTGGAGGGCGATAAAATATAAGGATGTTAAGCTTGAAAGGGCTGGTAACTGTGACAGCATGGAATTCAAAGGAGGCGATAGACAGATGGGTAAGGGGAGAAAGAGAGAATGACCACTTGGGAGAGATGAGGATCCCGGTGCCACCACCCCGCTGACCAGAAGCTCTCGGGGTGTGCGAGAACACGTGGGCGGACGAAGAGAGAGCAGTAGGAGTAGCAGTGTTATCTGTGGTGATCCATGTTTCCGTCAGTGCCAAGAAGTCGAGGGACTGGAGGGAGGCATAGGCTGAGATGAACTCTGCCTTGTTGGCCGCAGATCGGCAGTTCCAGAGGCTACCGGAGACCTGGAACTCCACGTGGGTCGTGCGTGCTGGGACCACCAGATTAGGGTGGCCGCGGCCACGCGGTGTGGAGCGTTTGTATGGTCTGTGCAGAGAGGAGAGAACAGGGATAGACAGACACATAGTTGACAGGCTACAGAAGAGACTAAGCTAATGCAAAGGAGATTGGAATGACAAGTGGACTACGCGTCTCGAATGTTCAGAAAGTTAAGCTTACGTAGCAAGAATCTTATTGACTAGAATGATTAAGATGATACAGTACTGCTGAAGTAGGCTAGCTGGCAGTGGCTGCGTTGTTGACTTTGTAGGCTAGCTGGCAGTGGCTGCGTTGTTGACACTACACTAATCAAGTCGTTCCGTTGAGTGTAATAGTTTCTACAGTGCTGCTATTCGGGGGCTAGCTGGCTAGCTAGCAGTGTTGATTACGTTACGTTGCTTTAAAAGAACGACAGTAGCTGGCTAGCTAACCTAGAAAATCGCTCTAGACTACACAATTATCTTTGATACAAAGACGGCTATGTAGCTAGCTGTGTAGCTAGCTACGATCAAACAAATCCAACCGTTGTACTGTAATGAAATGAAATGAAAATGTGATACTACCTGTGGAGCGAAGCGGAATGCGACCGGGTTGTTGAGTGCGGAAGTTCTATTCGGTAGACGTTGGCTAGCTGTTGGCTAGCTAGCAGTGTCTCCTATGTTAAGGACGACAAATAGCTGGCTAGCTAACCTCGGTAAATTAAGATAATCACTCTAAAACTACACACTCTAAACTACACAATTATCTTGGATACGAAGACAGCAAAGACAACTATGTAGCTAGCTAACACTACACTAATCAAGTCGTTCAGTTGAGTGTAATAGTTGCTACAGTGCTGCTATTCGGTAGACGGTGGACGTTTGCTAGCTGGCTAGCTGCTGGGCAGATAGCAGTGTAGACTGCGTTAGGACGACGTAATACGATAATTACGCAATTATTTTTGATACAAAGACGGCTATGTAGCTAGCTAAGAAGAAATTGCTAAGATTAGACAAATCAAACCGTTGTACTATAATTGAATGTAATGCGGACCAAAGCGCAAATGCGACCGCTCGCTCCAACCCGGAAGTGACGGGTTTGATATGAGGGTTGGTTAGTGTTAGACATGTCTGTATGTAGTGTTATGATATGAGGGTAGGTTAGTGGTAGACATGTCTGTATGTAGTGTTATGATATGAGGGGTAGGTTAGTGTTATGATATGAGGGTAGGTTAGTGTTATGATATGAGGGTAGGTTAGTGTTATGATATGAGGGTAGGTTAGTGGTAGACATGTCTGTATGTAGTGTTATGATATGAGGGTAGGTTAGTGTTAGACATGTCTGTATGTAGTGTTATGATATGAGGGTAGGTTAGTGTTATGATATGAGGGTAGGTTAGTGGTAGACATGTCTGTATGTAGTGTTATGATATGAGGGTAGGTTAGTGTTATGATATGAGGGTAGGTTAGTGTTATGATATGAGGGTAGGTTAGTGGTAGACATGTCTGTATGTAGTGTTATGATATGAGGGTAGGTTAGTGGTAGACATGTCTGTCTGTAGTGTTATGATATGAGGGTAGGTTAGTGTTATGATATGAGGGTAGGTTAGTGTTATGATATGAGGGTAGGTTAGTGGTAGACATGTCTGTATGTAGTGTTATGATATGAGGGTAGGTTAGTGGTAGACATGTCTGTATGTAGAGTTATGATATGAGGGGTAGGTTAGTGTTATAACATGATGGTAGGTTAGTGGTAGACATGTCTGTATGTAGTGTTATGATATGAGGGTAGGTTAGTGGTAGACATGTCTGTACGTAGTGTTATGATATGAGGGTAGGTTAGTGGTAGACATGTCTGTATGTAGTGTTATGATATGAGGGTAGGTTAGTGTTATGATATGAGGGTAGGTTAGTGTTATGATATGAGGGTAGGTTAGTGTTGGACATGTCTGTATGTAGTGTTATGATATGAGGGTAGGTTAGTGTTATGATATGAGGGTAGGTTAGTGTTATGATATGAGGGTAGGTTAGTGTTATGATATGAGGGTAGGTTAGTGTTGGACATGTCTGTATGTAGTGTTATGATATGAGGGTAGGTTAGTGTTATGATATGAGGGTAGGTTAGTGTTATGATATGAGGGTAGGTTAGTGTTATGATATGAGGGTAGGTTAGTGTTAGACATGTCTGTATGTAGTGTTATGATATGAGGGTAGGTTAGTGTTATGATATGAGGGTAGGTTAGTGTTATGATATGAGGGTAGGTTAGTGTTATGATATGAGGGTAGGTTAGTGTTAGACATGTCTGTATGTAGTGTTATGATATGAGGGTAGGTTAGTGTTATGATATGAGGGTAGGTTAGTGTTATGATATGAGGGTAGGTTAGTGTTAGACATGTCTGTATGTAGTGTTATGATATGAGGGTAGGTTAGTGTTATGATATGAGGGTTGGTTAGTGTTATGATATGAGGGTAGGTTAGTGTTAGACATGTCTGTATGTAGTGTTATGATATGAGGGTAGGTTAGTGGTAGACATGTCTGTATGTAGTGTTATGATATGAGGGGTAGGTTAGTGTTATGATATGAGGGTAGGTTAGTGTTATGATATGAGGGTAGGTTAGTGTTATGATATGAGGGTAGGTTAGTGGTAGACATGTCTGTATGTAGTGTTATGATATGAGGGTAGGTTAGTGTTATGATATGAGGGTAGGTTAGTGTTATGATATGAGGGTAGGTTAGTGTTAGACATGTCTGTATGTAGTGTTATGATATGAGGGTAGGTTAGTGTCATGATATGAGGGTAGGTTAGTGGTAGACATGTCTGTATGTAGTGTTATGATATGAGGGGTAGGTTAGTGTTATGATATGAGGGGTAGGTTAGTGTTATGATATGAGGGTAGGTTAGTGTTATGATATGAGGGTAGGTTAGTGTTATGATATGAGGGTAGGTTAGTGATAGACATGTCTGTATGTAGTGTTATGATATGAGGGTAGGTTAGTGGTAGACATGTCTGTATGTAGTGTTATGATATGAGGGTAGGTTAGTGTTATGATATGAGGGTAGGTTAGTGCAACAGTTGGTTTGTCTAATCTATTCCTTAACAGTGTGTGTGTGTGAGTGTGTGTGTGTGTGTATGTGTGTGTGTGTGTGTGTGTGTGTTCCAGGTACCTCAGTGGTCATCATGGTGTCTGTTAGTCTGGTAGTGTTACTGCTGGTGATCAGCCTGATCATAGTCTACAGATAGAAATACAATAAGGTCACAGGTGAGAAACACACACACACACACACACACACACACATACACACACACACACACACACACACACACACACACACACACACACACACACACACACACACACACACACACACACACACACACACACACACACACACACACACACTCACAGGTCTATAAAAAGAGAGAAAGTTCCCCTTTTCGAAATCTTTCCATTTTCATTTCGAATAAATTAATTTGCATAATAGCATGTCATCATTTGTCCCTGTTTGAGAAGCATAAATAGTCACTGAGGAGTGTCTGACCCCTGCTGTATTCTGGTGGAAGTGCATCTCTCTCTCTCTCGCTCTCTCTCGCTCTCTCTCGCTCTCTCTCTCGCTCTCGCTCTCTCTCGCTCTCTCTCGCTCTCGCTCGCTCGCTCTCTCGCTAGCTCTCTCTCTCGCTCTCTCTCTCTCTCTCTCTCTCTCTCTCTCTCTCTCTCTCTCTCTCTCTCTCTCTCTCTCTCTCTCTCTCTCTCTCTGTGTGTGTGTTGTGTTCCACAGGATCTGTCTCTTCAACACACAGAGTGAGTCCAGACACAGGAAACAACGAAGGGGTCAGTGTATTTTGTTTGTTAGTTTTTGTGTCTGAGTGACGTCATTGAGTGATGTCATTGAGTGTGTTTGTGAGTGTCGTACTATTCTCTCCTCTCTCCTCTCCAGGGTTGTCATGGTGACGGTGACACTTGAGTCACTGACCTCTATTTTTAACAAATTTCTCTTTAACTTTTTTTTTATGTCTCTCTCTCGCTCACGGTCTCTTTCTCTCTTTCTATCTCTCTGTCAGTCTCTCTCTCTCTCTGCCGGTCTCTTTCTCTCTCTCTGCCGGTCTCTTTCTCTCTCTCTGCTGGTCTCTTTCGCTCTCTCTCTACTTCCTGTTCTCTCACTGACAGTTTGCATGTTTTGTCTGGGTGAGCGGAGGTTTCACTTGATGGGCAATTTAGGAGGCCGGCGGCGAACGCCGAATGCCCTGCTCAACACTGACAGCAAATCTCAATAAAGGGGTGGAGTCAACAAACTCCGCCTTCACAGTTTAAGTATTTCTATTGGTTTACTGAGATCTCAGTAGCCTGTCTGTTATGTGATGACATCATTCATTAAGGGGGAGTTGGGTTGTAGAGGAGGGATGTTTCTTCTGTTCAGAAACTCATCTGTTGAGTTGATCATTTACAAAGACTGTATTTGGATCAATGAAATGTCATTAAAATGTAATAAAATATAATGATGTATACTTTAACTATATTGTCATCATCTGAACAATGTGTTCCTCCTCTGCTGAAACAAACATGGTAACTTTAGAACAGAGAAATTGACAGTTTTAACACTTAGTCACCACAGCTAGCTGAGTTCTCTTGTGGTTTAGAAGTCTAACCTCCGGCCGGTTTGAACCAGTTGCACTCTGCAGCACACAGGCCTGCAGACACTGAGGTCACTACAGAGAAATCATCAGGATGTGTAGGATAAAGCCCTCCCCCTCCACCACCACCATCACTACAACCTCTGTCTCTCTGACATGGGGGGGGGGGGGGGGGGGAGTAGTCGTGGAAGAAAGATAATTTCAGAAACACTCTGCTGTCAAACTAGTAGCTGACAGACAGCTGTTGTGGACCTGAACTAGCAGGTAGTATAGTAAAGTAACTTTAACAGTGTAGTTACTGTAATATTAAAGTAACTTTAACAGTGTAGTAACTGTGGTGGTAAAGTAACGTTAACAGTATAGTAACTGAGGAGTACCTGTCCAGAATGAAGATACTCCATGTTGTCTCCTGCTGTCTCCTCTCAGGTGAGTTCTCTCTCTCTCATATATTTATGTAGTAAACAAGGAAATGAACACATGTATTTAAGTAGCAGAAAGGTTAATAGGGCTGAGCTTGTTTCTTATGATAATGCACAAATAAGATTGTAGCAGTATCATAATACAATCTATACATATGTACACAAGGGGAATTTACACAAGATAAACTAAGATTGATATGTACAGCAGGGAATATATTAGAGTGAGATACGTCAAGAATCCAGTATATAAATGAAATATGTGGTGTATAAACAGTGTAACTAAAATACAGTATCGATTTTGACATGTAAACCTTAATGGGGCAAACTTCCTCCAACATGTGTGGGGGATGCAGGCCAGCAACGTCACTACAGAACACCAAACAATACATTAACTGCACTATAACGGTGACAAACGGTGCCCCCACTGTTGAGATGTACAAACTATGGCATAAATGTGTCATATACACATGGTTAGCAGTGTAACGGCTCTCGTCGAAAGGAGTGGACAAAAGCGCAGCGTGGAAAGTGTTCATGATTTTTATTTTCAAAAAACACTCAAACAAAATAACAAACGTGAAAACGAAAGTGAACAGTTCTCAGGCACAGACACTAAACAGAAAACAAGATCCCACAAAACCCAAAAGGAAAATGACAACTTATATGCGATCCCCATTCAGAGACAACGATAGACAGCTGCCTCTGATTGGGAACCACACACGGCCAAAAACAAAGAAATAGAAAACATAGACTTTCCCACCCGAGTCCCACCCTGTTCTAACCAAACCTAGAGACTAAAAAGGATCTCTAAGTTCAGGGCGTGACAAGCAGATGTTAATGCTTGTGCTTCTAGTTCCGACAGTGCAGTAATATCTGACAAGTAATCTAACAAGTACTCCAACAATTCCCCAACAACTACCTAATACACACACATCTAAAGGGGTGAATGAGAATATGTACATATAAATATATGGATGAGCGATGGCCGTGCGGCGTAGGCAAGGTGCAATAGATGGTATACATATGATATGAGTAATGTTGGATATGTAAACATTATTAAATTGGCATTATATAAAGTGGCCATATACCATATACAAAGTGGAGTCTCAATTCAACCGCTCAGACACGAGACGTATGTGGCAGGGTCTACAGGAAATCAAGGACTACAAAAAGAAAACCAGCCACGTCACGGACACCGACGTCACGCTTCCAGACAAACTAAACACCTTCTTTGCCCCCCATTTACCCCATATACTCACTCTGTTACTCACTGAACACATCAGTCAATACTGAGCATGTATCATTTTATACCGTAGTGATCAATACTGAGCATGTATCATTTTATACCATAGTGATCAATACTGAGCATGTATCATTTTATACCATAGTGATCAATACTGAGCATGTATCATTTTATACCATAGTGATCAATACTGAGCATGTATCATTTTATACCATAGTGATCAATACTGAGCATGTATCCTTTTATACCATAGTGATCAATACTGAGCATGTATCATTTTATACCATAGTGATCAATACTGAGCATGTATCATTTTATACCATAGTGATCAATACTGAGCATGTATCATTTTATACCATAGTGATCAATACTGAGCATGTATCATTTTATACCATAGTGATCAATACTGAGCATGTATTATTTTATACCATAGTGATCAATACTGAGCATGGATCATTTTATACCATAGTGATCAATACAGTACTTTACATGCACTGGCTTAAGCAGGGGGACCTTGCGTGCGCTGCAGGATTTTAATCCATGACGGCGTAGTGTGTTACTAATGGTTTTCTTTGAGACTGTGGTCCCAGCTCTCTTCAGGTCATTGACCAGGTCCTGCCGTGTAGTTCTGGGCTGATCCCTCACCTTCCTCATGATCATTGATGCCCCACGAGGTGAAATCTTGCATGGAGCCCCAGACCGAGGGTGATTGACCGTCATCTTGAACTTCTTCCATTTTCTAATAATTGCGCCAACAGTTGTTTCCTTCTCACCAAGCTGCTTGCCTATTGTCCTATACTTATGTCATGCAATAAAATGCAAATTAATTACTTAAAAATCATACAATGTGATTTTCTGGATTTTTGTTTTAGATTCCGTCTCTCATAGTTGAAGTGTACCTATGATAATAATTACAGACCTCTACATGCTTTGTAAGTAGGAAAACCTGCAAAATCGGCAGTGTATCAAATACTTGTTCTCCCCACTGTATATATATATCTCTCTCTAAAGACCACACACCTACATCTATATATATATATATCTCTCTCTAAAGACCACGCACCTACATCTATATATATATATCTCTCTAAAGACCACGCACCTACATCTATATATATATATATCTCTCTAAAGACCACACACCTACATCTATATATATATATCTCTCTAAAGACCACACACCTACATCTATATATATATATCTCTCTAAAGACCACGCACCTACATCTATATATATATATATATCTCTAAAGACCACACACCTACATCTATATATATATATCTCTCTAAAGACCACGCACCTACATCTATATATATATATATATATATATATCTCTAAAGACTACACACCTACATCTATATATATATATATATCTCTCTAAAGACCACGCACCTACATCTATATATATATATATATATCTCTCTAAAGACTACACACCTACATCTATATATATATATATATCTCTCTAAAGACCACGCACCTACATCTATATATATATATCTCTCTAAAGACCACACACCTACATCTATATATATATATATATATCTCTCTAAAGACCACACACCTACATCTATATATATATATCTCTCTAAAGACCACACACCTAAATCTCTCTCTCTATATATATATATATATCTCTAAAGACCAAGCACCTACATCTCTCTCTCACCCTGTCTTTCTCTCTCTCTGTCTACCTCTCCATCTCCCCACTCTCTCTCCTCCCCCTCTTTTCTCCCTCTCCCCCAGTCACTAATATTAACCATGTTAATTAGTCCCTCTAACCTGTTCAGTCATTATCTTTAGTCTTGTAACTGTACTCAGAGTGGTGCTGTATTGAGAGACTAGTAGTTATAGTCATTATCTTTAGTATTGTAACTACTCAGAGAGGTGCTGTATTGAGAGACTAGTAGTTATAGTCATTATCTTTAGTATTGTAACTGTACTCATAGAGGTTCTGTATTGAGAGACTAGTAGTTATAGTCATTATCTTTAGTATTGTAACTGTACTCAGAAAGGTGCTGTATTGAGAGACTAGTAGTTATAGTCATTATCTTTACTATTGTAACTGTACTCAGAGAGGTGCTGTATTGAGAGACTAGTAGTTATAGTCATTATCTTTAGTATTGTAACTGTACTCAGAGAGGTGCTGTATTGAGAGACTAGTAGTTATAGTCATTATCTTTAGTATTGTAACTGTACTCAGAGAGGTTCAGTATTGAGAGACTAGTAGTTATAGTCATTATCTTTAGTATTGTAACTGTACTCAGAGAGGTGCTGTATTGAGAGACTAGTAGTTATAGTCATTATCTTTAGTATTGTAACTGTACTCAGAGAGGTGCTGTATTGAGAGACTAGTAGTTATAGTCATTATCTTTAGTATTGTAACTGTACTCAGAGAGGTTCTGTATTGAGAGACTAGTAGTTATAGTCATTATCTGTAGTATTGTAACTGTACTCAGAGAGGGTCTGTATTGAGAGACTAGTAGTTACAGTCATCATCCATCCTCTGAAACACACACCCCAAACGACACACGTAAGCAAGTAAATAGGCTCTCTCTCTCTCTCTCTCTCTCTCTCTCTCTCTCTCTCTCTCTCTCTCTCTCTCTCTCTCTCTCTCTCTCTCTCTCTCTCTCTCTCTCTCTCTCTCTCTCTCTCTCTCTCTCTCTCTCTCTCTCTCTCTCTCTCTCTCTCTCTCTCTCTCTCTCTCTCTCTCTCTCTCTCTCTCTCTCTCTCTCTCTCTCTCTCTCTCTCTCTCTCTCTCTCTCTCTCTCTCTCTCTCTCTCTCTCTCTCTGATTGTTGGGGGGTTTTCACCTTACTTATTTGACACATTATGTTCCAACAGATAGGACCAACATGACTAGAACACAAGGTAACAACAGCATCACCACCACAGACATGACTAGAACACAAGGTAACAACAGCATCACCACCACAGACATGACTAGAACACAAGGTAACAACAGCATCACCACCACAGACATGACTAGAACACAAGGTAACAACAGCATCACCACCACAGACATGACTAGAACACAAGGTAACAACAGCATCACCACCACAGACATGACTAGAACACAAGGTAACAACAGCATCACCACCACAGACATGACTAGAACACAAGGTAACAACAGCATCACCACCACAGACATGACTAGAACACAAGGTAACAACAGCATCACCACCACAGACATGACTAGAACACCAGGTAACAACAGCATCACCACCACAGACATGACTAGAACACAAGGTAACAACAGCATCACCACCACAGACATGACTAGAACACAAGGTAACAACAGCATCACCACCACAGACATGACTAGAACACAAGGTAACAACAGCATCACCACCACAGACATGACTAGAACACAAGGTAACAACATCACCACCACCACAGACATGACTAGAACACAAGGTAACAACAGCATCACCACCACAGACATGACTAGAACACAAGGTAACAACAGCATCACCACCACAGACATGACTAGAACACAAGGTAACAACAGCATCACCACCACAGACATGACTAGAACACAAGGTAACAACAGCATCACCACCACAGACATGACTAGAACACAAGGTAACAACAGCATCACCACCACAGACATGACTAGAACACCAGGTAACAACAGCATCACCACCACAGACATGAATAGAACACAAGGTAACAACAGCATCACCACCACAGACATGACTAGAACACAAGGTAACAACAGCATCACCACCACAGACATGACTAGAACACAAGGTAACAACAGCATCACCACCACAGACATGACTAGAACACAAGGTAACAACAGCATCACCACCACAGACATGACTAGAACACAAGGTAACAACAGCATCACCACCACAGACATGACTAGAACACAAGGTAACAGCATCACCACCACAGACATGACTAGAACACAAGGTAACAACAGCATCACCACCACAGACATGACTAGAACACAAGGTAACAACAGCTTCACCACCACAGACATGACTAGAACACAAGGTAACAACAGCATCACCACCACAGACATGACAAGAACACAAGGTAACAACATCACCACCACAGACATGACTAGAACACAAGGTAACAACAGCTTCACCACCACAGACATGACTAGAACACAAGGTAACAACATCACCACCACAGACATGACTAGAATGTCTGGTAACTGGTAACTGTCACAAATCGCCTGGAGTGCTACTGTCAACTTCCCCAGAGATCCAGCCTGTCTCCACTACGCTACTGTCAACTTCCCCAGAGATCCAGCCTGTCTCCACAATGCTACTGTCAACTTCTCCAGAGATCCAGCCTGTTTCCACTACGCTACTGTCAACTTCCCCTGAGATCCAGCCTGTCTCCAGTATTTAACTGTCAACTTCCCCAGAGATCCAGCCTGTCTCCACTATGCTACTGTCAACTTCCCCAGAGATCCAGCCTGTCTCCACTATGTTTCAGTTTTTTACTCCTCTTGACTGTGTCGTGACTTGACTTGAATGTTATTTCTATAATCCACTAACTATGTTTAATTGTTACCCAATTAAATTAATCATGAAACAATTAACTCATTAAGATTTGGGGCACCACGGAATAAGTTGTTTAACGAGCTATCATCTCCCAAATTAAACTCTAGAAGCTATATAAGATATATATCAATAACAGTCACTTATTAAGTATTACCTCATATCAGTTTCGTTTTGAACAGTCTCTTATTAATCATTACCTCATATAAATTCTCATCTGAACAGTCACTTATTAATCATTACCTCATATCAATTCTCATTCTGAACAGTCACTTATTAATTATTACCTCATATCAATTCTCATTCTGAACAGTCACTTATTAATTATTACCTCATATCAGTCTCATTCTGAACAGTCACTTATTAATCATTAACTCATATCAATTCTCATTCTGAACAGTCACTTATTAATCATTACCTCATATCAGTCTCATTCTGAACAGTCACTTATTAATCATTACCTCATATCAATTCTCATTCTGAACAGTCACTTATTAATCATTACCTCATATCAATTCTCATTCTGAACAGTCACTTATTAATCATTACCTCATATCAGTCTCATTCTGAACAGTCACTTATTAATCATTACCTCATATCAATTCTCATTCTGAACAGTCACTTATTAATCATTACCTCATATCAATTCTCATTCTGAACAGTCACTTATTAATCATTACCTCATATCAATTCTCATTCTGAACAGTCACTTATTAATCATTACCTCATATCAATTCTCATTCTGAACAGTCGTAACCTTCTTGGATCTGCAAGAACCCCAACCTTGATCATTATTCAGTACTATACAATTTGGTTGAATCATTTATTTACTAACTAACTAAATAATAACAGAACACACACACTTGCATGAGACAAAAGTCCCTAGTGGACTAACAATATATGACGGCTTGAAATGGACACTTATCATGGTCACATTCCATAACTATTCTCCCATTAATCGCATACTTTGCACACGAACCACCGCCCGCTCGGTATAAGAAATAATGAATGTATTTACGTGTTGAATGCTGTTTTTCGTTTATCTCGGTCGGAACTAAGCCTTTTCGGAAAGTTGTTGACCTTCCAGCTGTTTGGCTCTGATTGTCCGAAAGGGGTTTCCCTTTCCCGTCTTCTACTGTTGTTCACTCTGGAAGATAACCAGCCATGTCAACAGTGATGAGAGTTGGTGATGAGCATAGCAAGATAGTCCTTTAGATTAGTTTTTCTCGATATCTGACTTAAGACAGCTAATCAGCTGTACCAGTGATTGTCTGAGGTGAGCTTCTCGCCTCTTCCTCCTCGTGTTGGCACTCAGGATTCGGACCAAGATGGACATGAGCTGCAGCTCTTCGTCTCTGTGGTCTAAAGGAAGGTGAGTCTATCTTCTTCACCTCGTGTTGAGGTTAAGTTCTGACCTTTTCCATGGTCTCACATCTTTCTGGTCTAAAGATTGATTTTTCAGGGTTCAGCTCCTGACCACTTTACACGCCAGCAGCAACACAGAAATGTTCTGGTCTGATATGTTAATTCATAGCCAATCCTTTATACACTCTGGTAAAAATGGGGTGTTACCATCATGCTGAAACGCTCTCTGAGGTCCCTCAGGCGTGGCTACTTACTGGGCAATGTATCATCAAAACTATGTACTCGTTAGAAAATTTGAATCAAATTCTTAACAAAAATATTATCTTCATTTTAAAAGTGTCTATTGGATGGAAACTTGACATATACATTCTACATTCGGATGTTAGAAATACTGTTCCAAAGTTAGAGTTTTGGGCAAAAGTCTCTCTAGACAAAAGACATTCCAATCCCAATACTAAAGGGTAGAGAGACAAAGTTTCCCCCTCCAGAGATTTACAGCAGGGTGTGAAGGTGACGAATCAACAGCTCCCCCTCTCCTCTCTGTTGGAGAGAGAGAGGCCTGGTTACTGTCACCCCCCCATCAGTCTGATCCTCACAGGACAGTCATGACAACTGGGAAATGAGACTATGTGTATTTATCAATAAAGCACCAATATATTTATGTATTTGATACGTTCCATTCTAGCCATTACTATAAGTAGTCCTCCCCTCACCAGCCTCCACTGGTGCTGTCAGTAAACTCAGTACCTGTCACTCTGTACCTGTCTCATCAGCATGTACCACTGTCATTACACGCACAGAGCTGAGATTGAGGGAAAGATGGAGGGAGAGAGAGCTGGAGGGAGAGAGAGATGGAGGGAGACAGCCCTCCAGTGGCAGAATAACTCTGTTTCTCTCCTCTGTAGACAGCCTCCAGTGGCAGAATAACTCTGTTTCTCTCCTCTGTAGACAGTCTCCAGTGGCAGAATAACTCTGTTTCTCTCCTCTGTAGACAGCCTCCAGTGGCAGAATAACTCTGTTTCTCTCCTCTGTAGACAGCCTCCAGTGGCAGAATAACTCTGTTTCTCTCCTCTGTAGACAGCCTCCAGTGGCAGAATAACTCTGTTTCTCTCCTCTGTAGACAGCCTCCAGTGGCAGAATAACTCTGTTTCTCTCCTCTGTAGACAGTCTCCAGTGGCAGAATAACTCTGTTTCTCTCCTCTGTAGACAGCCTCCAGTGGCAGAATAACTCTGTGTCTCTCCTCTGTAGACAGCCTTCAGTCTGAATGAGAGTGTTTGAATGTGTTTCTGTGCTATGATCCATAGAGGACTCTGTTTCTCTTTCTCTCACCCTCCCTCTCTCTCTCTCTCTACTGTGTGATGTAGGAACATAGATGTGATTGGTTAAGGAGGAAGAGGGAGGGGCTGTCAGAAATAACATGTGGTAGGAGGGTTTGAACTAGTAGAGAGAGAGAGCGATGCAGAAATAGGGAAGTACATAGTTGTACGAGAGTGCAAAGAGTGAGTTAGATTGAGGGGCAGAGAGAGAGAGAGAGAGAGAGAGAGAGATGCAGAAATAGGGAAGTACATAGTTGTACGAGCGCAAAGAGTGAGTTTAGAGAGGGAGGGGCAGAGAGAGAGAGCGAGTACATGAAGTACATTAAGTTTGTATTTAAGTTCCTATAAGTAGAGAGAGAACAGAGAGAGTTGTAGACTTGGACACACAGCATTATATCAGGACCTATAGACACCTGGACAAACCTGGAGAGAACACAGCATTATATCAGGACCTATAGACACCTGGACCAACCTGGAGAGAACACAGCATTATATCAGGACCTATAGACACCTGGACCAACCTGGAGAGAACACAACATTATATCAGGACCTATAGACACCTGGACCAACCTGGAGAGAACACAGCATTATATCAGGACCTATAGACACCTGGACCAACCTGGAGAGAACACAACATTATATCAGGACCTATAGACACCTGGACCAACCTGGAGAGAACACAACATTATATCAGGACCTATAGACACCTGGACCAACCTGGAGAGAACACAACAAGATGAGGATCCTGCTGATAGTCATCCTCCTCTCCTTCATGAAAGGTAATAAGCTTGTTATAACTCTCTATAACAATGTAATAACATCCAGTTAGTTTTCTTATAAAGGATGCTACTACAGATAAGGAAACACTACGGTGTGTATGTATGTACTGTGTGTATAATTTGAGGATGCCACTGGTGCCACTCGCTACTGTTATTTTCAATGTCATTTTACTGTTTTATTTTATTTCTTTACTTATCTATTGTTTACCTAAAACCAATTTTTTACTTAAAAATTGCACTGTTAGGGTTAGGAGCTTGTAAGTAAGCATTTCACTGTAAGGTCTACACCTGTTGTATTCGGCCACGTGACAAAATAAACTTATATTTTATTTTATTTGATTAGTATTACAAAACACTAAACCAAGAGGTATTTTCTCTTGTCTGATTGACAGGTTGTTTGAGCTCCTTCAAAGTGACAGGATACTCTGGAGGAACTGTCATCATCTACTGTCATTATTCCACAGAAGAAAGAAGTCATGACAAATATTTCTGCGTGGGGAAGAACAGTTTGAGTTGTGAGGATAAAATCAAAACTGGATTGAAGAACACCTGGTTCCACAGTGGTAGATTCTCTCTGTATGACGTCACTGGAGGAAACTACTTCAAGGTGATCATCAGACAACTGACCAGACAAGATGAAGGGACCTACTGGTGTGGAGTGGACAAACCTTCTGCACGTGACAGTTATACCAAGGTAGAGCTGAATGTGAAGAAGGGTGAGAGACTTTTACTTTAACTTTATTAAATGAATTTAGCTACATATGTTATCACATGATCAGTACCACTAGTCAATGAAGTCAGTCTATAGTATTAGACTAAGGTTGTGATGTGTGTTCCTATTGACAGGTGACTGCTGTGAGAAGTCAGTCTATAGTACTAGACTAAGGTTGTGATGTGTGTTCCTATTGACAGATGACTGCTGTGAGAAGTCAGTCTATAGTACTAGACTAAGGTTGTGATGTGTGTTCCTATTGACAGATGACTGCTGTGAGAAGTCAGTCTATAGTACTAGACTAAGGTTGTGATGTGTGTTCCTATTGACAGATGACTGCTGTGAGAAGTCAGTCTATAGTACTAGACTAAGGTTGTGATGTGTGTTCCTATTGACAGATGACTGCTGTGAGAAGTCAGTCTATAGTATTAGACTAAGGTTGTGATGTGTGTTCCTATTGACAGATGACTGCTGTGAGAAGTCAGTCTATAGTATTAGACTAAGGTTGTGATGTGTGTTCCTATTGACAGATGACTGCTGTGAGAAGTCAGTCTATAGTATTAGACTAAGGTTGTGATGTGTGTTCCTATTGACAGATGACTGCTGTGAGAAGTCAGTCTATAGTACTAGACTAAGGTTGTGATGTGTGTTCCTATTGACAGATGACTGCTGTGAGAAGTCAGTCTATAGTATTAGACTAAGGTTGTGATGTGTGTTCCTATTGACAGATGACTGCTGTGAGAAGTCAGTCTATAGTACTAGACTAAGGTTGTGATGTGTGTTCCTATTGACAGATGACTGCTGTGAGAGGTCAGTCTATAGTATTAGACTAAGGTTGTGATGTGTGTTCCTATTGACAGATGACTGCTGTGAGAAGTCAGTCTATAGTATTAGACTAAGGTTGTGATGTGTGTTCCTATTGACAGATGACTGCTGTGAGAAGTCAGTCTATAGTATTAGACTAAGGTTGTGATGTGTGTTCCTATTGACAGATGACTGCTGTGAGAAGTCAGTCTATAGTATTAGACTAAGGTTGTGATGTGTGTTCCTATTGACAGATGACTGCTGTGAGAAGTCGGTCTATAGTACTAGACTAAGGTTGTGATGTGTGTTCCTATTGACAGATGACTGCTGTGAGAAGTCAGTCTGTAGTATTAGACTAAGGTTGTGATGTGTGTTCCTATTGACAGATGACTGCTGTGAGAAGTCAGTCTATAGTACTAGACTAAGGTTGTGATGTGTGTTCCTATTGACAGATGACTGCTGTGAGAAGTCAGTCTATAGTATTAGACTAAGGTTGTGATGTGTGTTCCTATTGACAGATGACTGCTGTGAGAAGTCAGTCTATAGTACTAGACTAAGGTTGTGATGTGTGTTCCTATTGACAGATGACTGCTGTGGGAAGTCAGTCACAGAGACAGCCTATCTGGGAGGAGAAGCTACCATCAGATGCAACTATCCAGAGGACCATGAGGACAGCATCAAGTATTTCTGCAAGGAAAGCAATGACTTCAAGACTTGTGTTAATATGATCTCTGCTCACCAGACAACTGCAGAAGCTGGTCGTTTCTCTGTGTCTGACAACAGCAGAGAGATATTCTCCACAGTGACCATCAGGGACCTGACTGAAGATGATACTGGGAACTACTGGTGTGGAGTAGAAACCAGCAGGACAGAGCAACGTTACATTACACTGATCACACAGGTGAAGCTGCTTGTTAGAAGTGAGTATAAACTTCTTCTCTCTTTAACATATGAACATAAACACACAAGTTACACTCATATCTACAGTGTTTGACAAATGTGGTTTGATTGAAATCATTCCACAAGGACCCACCTGACCAGAAGAGTGTATAAGACACCGAGCAACTAGCTCCAGTTAGAAATATACAGAGCTGTGTAAGTCATTATGTTCATGTTAAGATGTTAATATTATGTAGCTTCCTGGTTGACAGCTGTTAGGCTGTTGTATCACTTCCAGTTGTGGACCAGATCCTTACTGAGCTGTGTAAGTCATTATGTTCATGTTACCCTGTTCCATCATCTGTCTCCCCTTCATCACCCACCGCACCCACCCCATGGACCTCCACTTACCCTGTTCCATCATCTGTCACCCCTTCATCACCCACCCCACCCACCCCATGGACCTCCACTTACCCTGTTCCATCGTCTGTCTCCCCTTCATCACCCACCCCACCCACCCCATGGACCTCCACTTACCCTGTTCCATCATCTGTCTCCCCTTCATCACCCACCCCACCCACCCCATGGACCTCCACTTACCCTGTTCCATCATCTGTCTCCCCTTCATCACCCACCCCACCCACCCCATGGACCTCCACTTACCCTGTTCCATCGTCTGTCTCCCCTTCATCATCATCAATCCCAATAGAGTTTGTAGTGATCATGGTGTCTGTGAGTCTGGCTGTGTTGGTGTTAACTGTCATCCTGTTCACAGTCTACAGATGGAAATGTAACAAGGTGCAAGGTATGTTTCAGACACACACGCACACACACTCAGGCACACACACATACACAAAAATAGGCACACAGCCATACACATACACACAACATTACAGGTGTGTATCTATTTAAGATGTTGTGTGTTCCCCAGGGTCGGTCTCCTCCAGCAGACAGACGTCTAGCAGACCAAATATCCACCCAGGAAACAGTGAGGAGGTGAGTGGTATGGACTAATAACTAATAACTAACAACTCCACTGTCTGATGGAACTGATTATGGACTAATGACTCTACTGTCTGATGGTACTGATTATGGACTAATAACTCTACTGATGGTACTGATTATGGACTAATAACTCTACTGATGGTACTGATTATGGACTAATAACTCTACTGATGGTACTGATTATAGACTAATGACTCTACTGATGGTACTGATTATGGACTAATAACTCTACTGTCTGATGGCACTGATTATGGACTAATAACTCTACTGATGGTACTGATTATGGACTAATAACTCTACTGATGGTACTGATTATGGACTAATAACTCTACTGTCTGATGGCACTGATTATGGACTAATGACTCTACTGATGGTACTGATTATGGACTAATAACTCTACTGATGGTACTGATTATGGACTAATAACTCTACTGATGGTACTGATTATGGACTAATGACTCTACTGATGGTACTGATTATGGACTAATAACTCTACTGTCTGATGGTACTGATTATGGACTAATGACTCTACTGATGGTACTGATTATGGACTAATGACTCTACTGTTTGATGGTACTGATTATGGACTAATAACTCTACTGTTTGATGATACTGATTATGGACTAATAACTCTACTGATGGTACTGATTATGGACTAATGACTCTACTAATGGTACTGATTATGGACTAATGACTCTACTGTTTGATGATACTGATTATGGACTAATAACTCTACTGATGGTACTGATTATGGACTAATGACTCTACTGTCTGATGGTACTGATTATGGACTAATGACTCTACTGTCTGATGGTACTGATTATGGACTAATGACTCAGATCTCTGATGGTACTGATTATGGACTAATGACTCTACTGATGGTACTGATTATGGACTAATGACTCTACTGATGGTACTGATGATGGACTAATGACTCTACTGATGGTACTGATTATGGACTAATTACTGTTTGATGGTACTGATTATGGACTAATAACTCTACTGATGGTACTGATTATGGACTAATTACTGTTTGATGGTACTGATTATGGACTAATAACTCTACTGTTTGATGGTACTGATTATGGACTAATAACTCTACTGTTTGATGGTACTGATTATGGACTAATGACTCTACTGTTTGATGGTACTGATTATGGACTAATAACTCCACTGATGGTACTGATTATGGACTAATAACTCTACTGTCTGATGGTACTGATTATGGACTAATGACTCCACTGTTTGATGGTACTGATTATGGACTAATAACTCTACTGTTTGATGGTACTGGTTATGGACTAATAACTCTACTGTTTGATGGTACTGATTATGGACTAATAACTCTACTGATGGTACTGATTATGGACTAATAACTCTACTGATGGTACTGATTATGGACTAATAACTCTACTGTTTGATGGTACTGATTATGAACTAATGACTCTACTGATGGTACTGATTATGGACTAATAACTCTACTGTCTGATGGTACTGATTATGGACTAATAACTCTACTGATGGTACTGATTATGGACTAATAACTCTACTGATGGTAATGATTATGGACTAATGACTTTACTGATGGTACTGATTATGGACTAATGACTCTACTGATGGTACTGATTATGGACTAATAACTCTACTGATGGTACTGATTATGGACTAATAACTCTACTGTTTGATGGTACTGATTATGAACTAATGACTCTACTGATGGTACTGATTATGGACTAATAACTCTACTGATGGTAATGATTATGGACTAATGACTTTACTGATGGTACTGATTATGGACTAATGACTCTACTGATGGTACTGATTATGGACTAATGACTCTACTGTTTGATGGTACTGATTATGGACTAATAACTCTACTGTCTGATGGTACTGATTATGGACTAATGACTCTACTGATGGTACTGATTATGGACTAATTACTCTACTGTCTGATGGTACTGATTATGGACTAATGACTCTACTGATTGTACTGATTATGGACTAATGACTCTACCGATGGTACTGATTATGGACTAATAACTCTACTGTCTGATGGTACTGATTATGGACTAATGACTCTACTGATTGTACTGATTATGGACTAATGACTCTACCGATGGTACTGATTATGGACTAATGACTCTACTGTCTGATGGTACTGATTATGGACTAATAACTCCACTGTCTGATGGTACTGATTATGGACTAATAACTCTACTGTTTGATGGTACTGATTATGGACTAATGACTCTACTGTCTGATGGTACTGATTATGGACTAATAACTCTACTGTTTGATGGTACTGATTATGGACTAATGACTCTACTGTTTGATGGTACTGATTATGGACTAATAACTCTACTGTTTGATGGTACTGATTATGGACTAATGACTCTACTGTTTGATGGTACTGATTATGGACTAATAACTCTACTGTTTGATGTTACTGATTATGGACTAATGACTCTACCGATGGTACTGATTATGGACTAATGACTCTACTGTCTGATGGTACTGATTATGGACTAATAACTCTACTGTTTGATGGTACTGATTATGGACTAATGACTCTACTGTTTGATGGTACTGATTATGGACTAATGACTCTACTGTTTGATGGTACTGATTATGGACTAATGACTCTACTGTTTGATGGTACTGATTATGGACTAATAACTCTACTGTTTGATGGTACTGATTATGGACTAATGACTCTACCGATGGTACTGATTATGGACTAATGACTCTACTGTCTGATGGTACTGATTATGGACTAATAACTCTAGTGTCTGATGGTACTGATTATGGACTAATGACTCTACTGTTTGATGGTACTGATTATGGACTAATGACTCTACTGATGGTACTGATTATGGACTAATGACTCTACTGATGGTACTGATTATGGACTAATAACTCTACTGATGGTACTGATTATGGACTATTGACTCTACTGTCTGATGGTACTGATTATGGACTAATAACTCTACTGATGGTACTGATTATGGACTAATGACTCTACTGTCTGATGGTACTGATTATGGACTAATGACTCTACTGTCTGATGGTACTGATTATGGACTAATAACTCTACTGATGGTACTGATTATGGACTAATGACTCTACTGTCTGATGGTACTGATTATGGACTAATGACTCTACTGTCTGATGGTACTGATTATGGACTAATGACTCTACCGATGGTACTGATTATGGACTAATAACTATACTGTCTGATGGTACTGATTATGGACTAATAACTCCACTGTCTGATGGTACTGATTATGGACTAATGACTCTACTGATGGTACTGATTATGGACTAATAACTCTACTGATGGTACTGATTATGGACTAATGACTCTACTGATGGTACTGATTATGGACTAATTACTCTACCGATGGTACTGATAATGGACTAATGACTCTACTGTCTGATGGTACTGATTATGGACTAATGACTCTACTGTCTGATGGTACTGATTATGGACTAATGACTCTACTGTCTGATGGTACTGATTATGGACTAATGACTCTACTGTCTGATGGTACTGATTATGAACTAATGACTCTACTGTCTGATGGTACTGATTATGGACTAATGACTCTACTGTCTGATGGTACTGATTATGGACTAATGACACTACTGTCTGATGGTACTGATTATGGACTAATGACTCTACTGATGGTACTGATTATGGATTAATAACTCTACTGATGGTACTGATTATGGACTAATGACTCTACTGTCTGATGGTACTGATAATGGACTAATGACTCTACTGTCTGATGGTACTGATTATGGACTAATGACTCTACTGTCTGATGGTACTGATTATGGACTAATGACTCTACTGTTTGATGGTACTGATTATGAACTAATGACTCTACTGTCTGATGGTACTGATTATGGACTAATGACTCTACTGTCTGATGGTACTGATTATGGGCTAATGACTCTACTGTCTGATGGTACTGATTATGAACTAATGACTCTACTGTCTGATGGTACTGATTATGAACTAATAACTCTACGGTCTGATGGTACTGATTATGGACTAATGACTCTGTCTGATGGTACTGATAATGGACTAATGACTCTACTGTCTGATGGTACTGATTATGGACTAATGACTCTACTGTCTGATGGTACTGATTATGGACTAATGACTCTACTGTCTGATGGTACTGATTATGGACTAATGACTCTACTGTCTGATGGTACTGATTATGGACTAATAACTCTAGTGTCTGATGGTACTGATTATGGACTAATGACTCTACTGATGGTACTGATAATGGACTAATGACTCTACTGTCTGATGGTACTGATTATGGACTAATAACTCTACTGATGGTAATGATTATGGACTAATGACTTTACTGATGGTACTGATTATGGACTAATGACTCTACTGATGGTACTGATTATGGACTAATAACTCTACTGATGGTACTGATTATGGACTAATAACTCTACTGTTTGATGGTACTGATTATGAACTAATGACTCTACTGATGGTACTGATTATGGACTAATAACTCTACTGATGGTACTGATTATGGACTAATGACTTTACTGATGGTACTGATTATGGACTAATGACTCTACTGATGGTACTGATTATGGACTAATGACTCTACTGTTTGATGGTACTGATTATGGACTAATAACTCTACTGTCTGATGGTACTGATTATGGACTAATGACTCTACTGATGGTACTGATTATGGACTAATTACTCTACTGTCTGATGGTACTGATTATGGACTAATGACTCTACTGATTGTACTGATTATGGACTAATGACTCTACCGATGGTACTGATTATGGACTAATAACTCTACTGTCTGATGGTACTGATTATGGACTAATGACTCTACTGATTGTACTGATTATGGACTAATGACTCTACCGATGGTACTGATTATGGACTAATGACTCTACTGTCTGATGGTACTGATTATGGACTAATAACTCCACTGTCTGATGGTACTGATTATGGACTAATAACTCTACTGTTTGATGGTACTGATTATGGACTAATGACTCTACTGTCTGATGGTACTGATTATGGACTAATAACTCTACTGTTTGATGGTACTGATTATGGACTAATGACTCTACTGTTTGATGGTACTGATTATGGACTAATAACTCTACTGTTTGATGGTACTGATTATGGACTAATGACTCTACTGTTTGATGGTACTGATTATGGACTAATAACTCTACTGTTTGATGGTACTGATTATGGACTAATGACTCTACCGATGGTACTGATTATGGACTAATGACTCTACTGTCTGATGGTACTGATTATGGACTAATAACTCTACTGTTTGATGGTACTGATTATGGACTAATGACTCTACTGTTTGATGGTACTGATTATGGACTAATGACTCTACTGTTTGATGGTACTGATTATGGACTAATGACTCTACTGTTTGATGGTACTGATTATGGACTAATAACTCTACTGTTTGATGGTACTGATTATGGACTAATGACTCTACCGATGGTACTGATTATGGACTAATGACTCTACTGTCTGATGGTACTGATTATGGACTAATAACTCTACTGTTTGATGGTACTGATTATGGACTAATGACTCTACTGTTTGATGGTACTGATTATGGACTAATGACTCTACTGATGGTACTGATTATGGACTAATGACTCTACTGATGGTACTGATTATGGACTAATAACTCTACTGATGGTACTGATTATGGACTATTGACTCTACTGTCTGATGGTACTGATTATGGACTAATAACTCTACTGATGGTACTGATTATGGACTAATGACTCTACTGTCTGATGGTACTGATTATGGACTAATGACTCTACTGTCTGATGGTACTGATTATGGACTAATAACTCTACTGATGGTACTGATTATGGACTAATGACTCTACTGTCTGATGGTACTGATTATGGACTAATGACTCTACTGTCTGATGGTACTGATTATGGACTAATGACTCTACCGATGGTACTGATTATGGACTAATAACTATACTGTCTGATGGTACTGATTATGGACTAATAACTCCACTGTCTGATGGTACTGATTATGGACTAATGACTCTACTGATGGTACTGATTATGGACTAATAACTCTACTGATGGTACTGATTATGGACTAATGACTCTACTGATGGTACTGATTATGGACTAATTACTCTACCGATGGTACTGATAATGGACTAATGACTCTACTGTCTGATGGTACTGATTATGGACTAATGACTCTACTGTCTGATGGTACTGATTATGGACTAATGACTCTACTGTCTGATGGTACTGATTATGGACTAATGACTCTACTGTCTGATGGTACTGATTATGAACTAATGACTCTACTGTCTGATGGTACTGATTATGGACTAATGACTCTACTGTCTGATGGTACTGATTATGGACTAATGACACTACTGTCTGATGGTACTGATTATGGACTAATGACTCTACTGATGGTACTGATTATGGATTAATAACTCTACTGATGGTACTGATTATGGACTAATGACTCTACTGTCTGATGGTACTGATAATGGACTAATGACTCTACTGTCTGATGGTACTGATTATGGACTAATGACTCTACTGTCTGATGGTACTGATTATGGACTAATGACTCTACTGTTTGATGGTACTGATTATGAACTAATGACTCTACTGTCTGATGGTACTGATTATGGACTAATGACTCTACTGTCTGATGGTACTGATTATGGGCTAATGACTCTACTGTCTGATGGTACTGATTATGAACTAATGACTCTACTGTCTGATGGTACTGATTATGAACTAATAACTCTACGGTCTGATGGTACTGATTATGGACTAATGACTCTGTCTGATGGTACTGATAATGGACTAATGACTCTACTGTCTGATGGTACTGATTATGGACTAATGACTCTACTGTCTGATGGTACTGATTATGGACTAATGACTCTACTGTCTGATGGTACTGATTATGGACTAATGACTCTACTGTCTGATGGTACTGATTATGGACTAATAACTCTAGTGTCTGATGGTACTGATTATGGACTAATGACTCTACTGATGGTACTGATAATGGACTAATGACTCTACTGTCTGATGGTACTGATTATGGACTAATGACTCTACTGATGGTACTGATTATGGACTAATGTTGTTGTACCTTTATAGGGGGACCAGGACTATGAGAATGACCCTGCTACAGACACCATGGTTTATATAGGAAAAGATGATGCTGTCTACCAAACCCTGAAACCCAACACTGCAAACCAAGATTCAACTTACCAAACCCTGAACCCCAACACTGTAAACCAAGATCCAACTTACCAAACCCTGAACCCCAACACTGTAAACCAAGATTCAACTTACCAAACCCTGAACCCCAACGTTGTAAACCAAGATCCAACTTACCAAACCCTGAACCCCAACGCTGCAAACCAAGATTCACCTTACCAAACCCTGAACCCCAACACTGTAAACCAAGATCCAACTTACCAAACCCTGAACCCCAACACTGCAAACCAAGATCCAACTTACCAAACCCTGAACCCCAACGCTGCTAACCAAGATCCAACTTACCAAACCCTGAACCCCAACACTGTAAACCAAGATTCAACTTACCAAACCCTGAACCCCAACGCTGTAAACCAAGATCCAACATACCAAACCCTGAACCCCAACGCTGCAAACCAAGATTCACCTTACCAAACCCTGAACCCCAACGCTGCAAACCAAGTTTAAGTACCAAACCCTGGAACTGCAAACAAAGACTGGATTTAGGGACTAATTTGCAGCGTTAACCACCCCTGGCTCTACAGTACTGGATAACAACAGCAAACTCAGCCTTCATAGTTCAAAACAAGACACCCAGGAGATTGTTATTATTAACCTGTACTATTATAATACTTTAACTATATTGTCATCATCTCAACAATGTGTTCCTCCTCTACTGAAACAAACATGGTAACTTTTGAACAGAGAAGTTGACAGTTTTAACTCTTTCTCAACACAGCTAGCTCAGTTCTCTTGTGGTTTAGAAGTCTAACATCCGGCCGGTTTGAACCAGTTTCACTCTGCAGCACATAGACCTGGAGACACTGAGGACACACCTAAAACACCGTACATAGCCATAATATAAAACTGTTGTGAGTGTAATGTTCTCTGTTCGTTTCACGTTTGTTTATTATCTATTTCACTTGCTTTGACAATGTAAACATGTTTCTCATGTCAATTTAGTCCATTGAGTTTTGAGAGAGACTTTCAATACAGGAAGAAAGAGCACTTCAGAAACACCCTGCTGTCAAAGTTCCAACTTCAACTGTCTATATATCACACAGACATCAACTACATCACCCATGCACAGACCCACATACTCACACCCCATACTCCGGCACCCGCGTCACTCTCCACCACAAGACCTCAAACTACCATTTTGTTTATCTCGGTCGCCCACGCACTTTAATATGTAGATAATAAAGCATTTGACCTTTCCAGTTTTTAAGTTTAACATTTTTTTCAGGATTGTTGATGAGAAAAGTATCATCTTGATTATGTGTTCCTCCTCTGCTGAAACAAACTTTACTGTCATCTCAACAATGTGTTCCTCCTCTGCTGAAACAAACTTTACTGTCATCTCAACAATGTGTTCCTCCTCTGCTGAAACAAACTTTACTGTCATCTCAACAATGTGTTCCTCCTCTGCTGAAACAAACTTTACTGTCATCTCAACAATGTGTTCCTCCTCTGCTGAAACAAACTTTACTGTCATCTCAACGATGTGTTCTTCCTCTGCTGAAACAGACTTTACTGTCATCTCAACAATGTGTTCCTCCTCTGCTGAAACAAACTTTACTGTCATCTCAACAATGTGTTCCTCCTCTGCTGAAACAAACTTTACTGTCATCTCAACAATGTGTTCCTCCTCTGCTGAAACAAACTTTACTGTCATCTCAACAATGTGTTCCTCCTCTGCTGAAACAAACTATACTGTCATCTCAACGATGTGTTCTTCCTCTGCTGAAACAAACATTACTGTCATCTTAACAATGTGTTCCTCCTCTGCTGAAACAGACTTTACTGTCATCTTAACAATGTGTTTCCACCTCTGCTGAAACAAACTTTACTGTCATCTCAACAATGTGTTCCTCCTCTGCTGAAACAAACTTTACTGTCATCTCAAGAATGTGTTCCTCCTCTGCTGAAACAAACTTTACTGTCATCTCAACAATGTGTTCCTCCTCTGCAGAAACAAAATTTACTGTCATCTCAACAATGTGTTCCTCCTCTGCTGAAACAATCTATACTGTCATCTCAACAATGGGTTTCCTCCTCTGCTGAAACAAACTTTACTGTCATCTCAACAATGTGTTCCTCCTCTGCTGAAACAGACTTTACTGTCATCTCAACAATGTGTTCCTCCTCTGCTGAAACAGACTTTACTGTCATCTCAACAATGTGTTTCCTCCTCTGCTGAAACAAACTTTACTGTAATCTCAACAATGTGTTCCTCCTCTGCTGAAACAAACTTTACTGTCATCTCAACAATGTGTTCCTCCTCTGCTGAAACAAACTTTACTGTCATCTCAACAATGTGTTCCTCCTCTGCTGAAACAAACTTTACTGTCATCTCAACAATGTGTTCCTCCTCTGCTGACGCAAACTTTACTGTCATCTCAACAATGTGTTCCTCTGCTGAAACAGACTTTACTGTCATCTCAACAATGTGTTCCTCCTCTGCTGAAACAAACTTTACTGTCATCTCAACAATGTGTTCCTCCTCTGCTGACACAAACTTTACTGTCATCTCAACAATGTGTTCCTCCTCTGCTGAAACAAACTTTACTGTCATCTCAACAATGTGTTCCTCCTCTGCTGAAACAAACTTTACTGTCATCTCAACAATGTGTTCCTCCTCTGCTGAAACAAACTTTACTGTCATCTCTACAATGTGTTTCCTCCTCTGCTGAAACAAACTTTACTGTCATCTCAACAATGTGTTCCTCCTCTGCTGAAACAAACTTTACTGTCATCTCAACAATGTGTTCCTCCTCTGCTGAAACAAACATGGTAACTTTAGAACAGAGAAGTTTATCGTTTTAACACTCAGTCACCACAGCTAGCTGAGTTCTCTTGTGGTTTAGAAGTCTAACCTTTGGCCGGTTTGAACCAAATATAGTGCAAATATAGACCTGGAGACAAACACGTCACTTCATAGAAATCATCAGGATGTGCAGGCTAATGGCCTCCCCCTCACGACCACTACCTTCATCTCCCTGACATGTAGAGAGAGAGACACCGAGACAGTGAGAGAGAGACAGCGAATCAGCAAGAGAGAGAGGAGAGACAGCAAGAGAGAGAGAGAGAGAGAGAGACAGTGAGACAGAGAATGAGTGAGTGAGTGGGTTAGAGAAAGGATATGGGGGAGAGAGAGAACAGAGAGAACAGAGAGAGAGTGAGTGAGTGAGTGAGTGAGTGAGTGAGTGAGTGAGTGAGTGAGTGAGTGAGTGAGTGAGTGAGTGAGTGAGTGAGTGAGTGAGTGAGTGAGTGAGTGAGTGAGAGAAATGATATGGGGAGAGAGAGAGAGAGATAGAGAGAACAGAGAGAACAAAGAGTGGGGAGGAGTTGGGTGTCAGAGGAAGGAGGAGCTTCAATAAAGGAAGAAACATCACTTCAGGAACACTGCTGTCGAACTAGTAGCTGACAGACAATCTGTTGTGTACCTGTGCTAGCAGGTAGTATAGTAAAGTAACTTTAAAAGTATAGTAACTGTATAGTAACTGTGAGAGTAAAGTAACTTTAACAGTATAGTAACTGTGGTGGTAAAGTAACTTTAACAGTATAGTAACTATGATAGTAAAGTAACTTTAACAGTATAGTAACTGAGGAGTAACTGTCCAGAATGAAGATACACCATGTTATCTCTTGCTGTCTCCTATCAGGTGAGTTCTGTCTGTCTGTCTGTCTGTCTGTTTGTATGTCTGTATCAGCTTCTATACTACAGTCTGGATCATATAGTGCATAAGGATACTAAGATAATACTCATACCAAACGCACTAACCATACTATTTGTGATGTAAATTGAGTATGTACTATGCTTATTGGTCATAGTATGAATATAGTTAGTATGCCAAATGTTCCCGGATGTCGTGCTACATTCACCAAAATACGAAGTATACACCCAGTGGACACTATTTCTGTACTTTTAGGGCCCATAATACAATTCTTCAGGAAATGGGTGTGGCTTCACAACGCTTTCAGATATGAAGAAAATGGCGGAAAATATGCAGCCCAAGTGCGACGAGAGTGGATACAAATTAATTCCTTTAACTAAAATGACAAATGTTAAGAAAATGTTGAGCAATTTAATAAAGTCACAACTTTTCAAATAATTTAGGTTACATGTTATTTTGGCTGATAATTTGTTAGCTACGCTATCCTTACGAACCTCATAGCATCTCATTACAGCAGTATGTACCGGTATGTTAGCTAGCTACGCTATCCTTACGAACCTCATAGCATCTCATTACAGCAGTATGGACCGGTATGTTAGTTAGCTACGCTATCCTTACGAACCTTATAGCATCTCATTACAGCAGTATGTACCGGTATGTTAGCTAGCTACGCTATCCTTACGAACCTCATAGCATCTCATTACAGCAGTATGTACCGGTATGTTAGCTAGCTACCTAACGTTAATTGGCTACTAATACATCGAACTTTCCAGGCAGTATATTAACTATATGCTATCTAATTAACTAGCCAGCGTTTATTGACTTGACTATTCAAGGCATTCTTAGCTTAGCTAAGTGGTATAGTCATTGTGCATTTTCAATGAACATTGTTAATTTGGTGCGTTCATAAATATCTACTCTGATTTCAGAGCACTCTCGTCTGAGTGTGCCAGAGCGCAGAATAACTGGTGAATTTACAAACACTCAACATGGCCGGTGTCAGTAAACGTTGGGAAGAAAAGTGCAATTAAAGTAGCACAGTTACAGTCACCGACGAAAACATGAAAACAGCCTAACGAGCTCTGCTAGGGCGAGTAATATGGTCAGAGTGAAGTGTGGAAGTAGCTAGCAAGCTAGCCAATATTAGCCTGTTAGCTTGGGTGCTTGACTGCAGTTGTGAAGTCAGAACGCTCACTCCTCGGCCAGAGCGTCCAGTGTGCCCTCTAAACGCTCTGAGAGCGAAACGCTCTGATTTTACAAACAGTAAATCTGACAACGCTCTGAATTTACAAACGCTGAGAGCGCACTCCAGATTGAATTTACGAACAGACCCTTCGTAAAATGTCTAGCTAGTAATTTGTTATGCTAACAAGCTGGCAAGAGGTCGCATAGCAACAGTATCAACTTCCCGAAGACAGGCATAGCGCTAGTACGCTCACCTGAATGGATACCGTTAGTTTACAGTATACTAAAATGAACTAATAGTATATAGTATGTAGCATATACTCATTAAGTATGTAGTATACAGTATGTTAGTATGGAGATTCGAACACAGTTTAGCTAATCCCATGTGATTTATTTATAATGTCAATACTAGCCACACTGGTTAGCTAGCTTGAAGGAAGTATTTTGTTTTGTGTGCATTGTGTCTGTGCACGTAGCTATATTGCCTTCAGAAAGTAAACATACCCCTTGACTTTATCCACATTTTGTTGTGTTACAGACTAAAATCAAAATTGCTTGAATGCTAAAAAGCTTACCCATCTACACACAATACCCCATAACAACAAAGTGAAAACATGATTTTTTCTATTGAAAATGAAATATAGAAATATCTAATTTACAAAAGTATTCACACCCCTGAGTAACTACATGTTAAAATTACCATTGGCAGCCATCACAGCTTTGGTTTTTCTCGGTAAGTCTTGAAGAGCTTTGAACACCTGGATTGTATAAATTTTGCACATTATAATTTGAAATATTCTTCAAATTCTGACAAGTTGGTTGTTGATCCCCTCGCAACAAGGGGGAGAGAGGTCTTCTCATCAAAGTTTGCCTTCACCCCCACCACCACTCTAGTTTCTCATTGAAACTATCCCTATCCCTAAACGTTAACCTCATTGAAACTAACCCTAACCAAGAACATCTATGAAACTATCCCTAACCCTTAACCTCACTGAAACTAACCCGTAACCTAATTTAAACTATCCATAACCATAACACTAAACCTCACTGAAACGATACCTAATCCTTAACCTCATGGCCTTGGGAAGATGTTTTGGGTTGGGGTTGCTGATCATCATTTTTGTGAGATCATACAGGAAGGAGCATTAAAGGCCTAGTTCACTATTTTAAAAATATATTAATCAGGGGGTGCTGCATCATCCTCAGCACCTCTACCTCCCACGGCTAAACCTAACAAAAACAGAAATACTCATTATAAAAATGAATAAAACATACAAGTGTTATACATGGGTTTAAAGATGAACTTCTTGTTAATCCAACCACGGTGTCAGAATTCAAAAAGGCTTTACGGCGAAAGCGTACTATGCGATTATCTGAGAACAGCGCCCAGCAGACAAATCATTACAAACAGTTACCAGCCAAGTAGAGGAGTTACACAAGTCAGAAATGGCGATAAAATTATTAACTTACCTTTGATGATCTTCATATGGTTGCACTCACAAGTCTCCCATTTACTCAATAAATGTTTGTTTTGTTCGATAAAGTCCCTGTTTATGTTCAGTAATCCACATGCTCAAACGCAGTCACAACAGGCAGACGAAAAATCCAATACTATCCGTAAAGTTCGTAGAAACATGTCAAACGATGTTTTTAATCAATCCTCAGGTTGTTTTTAGCCTAAATAATCAATAATACTTCAACCGGACAATAACGTAGTCAATATAAAAGGTAAACAAGAAAGGCACGCTCTCGGTCGTGCGCATGAAAAACCTCTGGGACACTGTAGGGTCCACTCATTCAGAGTGGTCTTACTCTCTCATTTTTCAGAATACAAGCCTGAAACAATTTCTAAACACTGTTGACATCTAATGGAAGCCATAGGAAGTGCAATTTGAGTCCTAAGTCAATGGATACTGTAATGGCATTCAATAGAAAACTACAAACATAGAAAATTCCCACTTCCTGGATGCATATCCTAGCTTCTGGGGCTGAGTAGCATGCAGTTGCTTCAGTATTGCTGTTTATCTGTACTTTCTATTGACTCACAGCTCCTCCCACTTCTACACCGTCAACTGTCACCTCCAGACCCCATGTCTCCACATCCCTCCCAAACCTCTCTACAACATCCTCTAACCTCTCCACAACCCTCCCAAACCTCTCTACAACATCCTCTAACCTCTCCACAACCCTCCCAAACCTCTCTACAACATCCCCAAACACCTCCACAACCCTCCCAAACCTCTCTACAACATCCCCAAACACCTCCACAACCCTCCCAAACCTCTCTACAACATCCCCAAACACCTCCACAACCCTCCCAAACATCTCTACAACATCCCCAAACACCTCCACAACCCTCCCAAACCTCTCTACAACATCCTATCTGACATCTGGAGACATCATTGAACACTCTTCGTCAAGAGCAGGTATGATGAATCTCTCATCTCAGACATTACAACTAATGTGCTGTGATATTAAATGCATATTAAATGCTGTAATGCTGGATGAAATCAATTGTAACTGTTGGACAAATCTGTCTCTCTCTTTCTCTCTCTCTCTCTAGATTCTCCTCCATTGGACTCTCCTGGTGCAGGACAGAGTCAGAGTGCTGGTAAGTTTCATGTCTACTGATTTCAATGGTGGCAGAAGTCTCAGAAGTGAGAAGTGATGCGTAGCACCAGGTTTAGCCAACAGCTCATTTACATCTGTCCAAGGGAAGATTTGAGGCCATCTAGATGTGAGCTTCTCAGAGGACCACAGGAAGTGATGCAACATTTGAGGTTTTGTGGAGAGCTGCTGCTGACATCATGTCCTCTGTTGCTATGGTTACTCTGATCACTTTCTTACTCATAGTCTCTCCTTTATCACACCTTTATTACATTTACATTTACATTTAAGTCATTTAGCAGACGCTCTTATCCAGAGCGACTTACAAATTGGTGCATTCACCTTATGATATCCAGTGGAACAACCACTTTACAATAGTGCATCTAACTCTTTTAAGGGGGAGGGGGGGTTAGAAGGATTACTTTATCCTATCCTAGGTATTCCTTAAAGAGGTGGGGTTTCAGGTGTCTCCGGAAGGTGGTGATTGACTCCGCTGACCTGGCGTCGTGAGGGAGTTTGTTCCACCATTGGGGTGCCAGAGCAGCGAACAGTTTTGACTGGGCTGAGCGGGAACTGTACTTACTCAGAGGTAGGGAGGCGAGCAGGCCAGAGGTGGATGAACGCAGTGCCCTTGTTTGGGTGTAGGGCCTGATCAGAGCCTGAAGGTACGGAGGTGCCGTTCCCCTCACAGCTCCGTAGGCAAGCACCATGGTCTTGTAGCGGATGCGAGCTTCAACTGGAAGCCAGTGGAGAGAGCGGAGGAGCGGGGTGACGTGAGAGAACTTGGGAAGGTTGAACACCAGACGGGCTGCGGCGTTCTGGATGAGTTGTAGGGGTTTAATAGCACAGGCAGGGAGCCCAGCCAACAGCGAGTTGCAGTAGTCCAGACGGGAGATGACAAGTGCCTGGATTAGGACCTGCGCTGCTTCCTGTGTGAGGCAGGGTCGTACTCTACTCTTTATTATGTATCTTCTCTGTCTGTCTGTCTGTCTGTCTGTCTGTCTGTCTGTCTGTCTGTCTGTCTGTCTGTCTGTCTGTCTGTCTGTCTGTCTGTCTGTCTGTCTGTCTGTCTGTCTGTCTGTCTGTCTGTCTGTCTGTTCTTCTGTGGCTGCCTGTCTGTCTGTCTGTCTGTCTGTCTGTCTGTCTCTGTCTGTCTGTCTGTCTGTCTGTCTGTCTGTCTGTCTGTCTGTCTGTCTGTCTGTCTGTCTGTCTGTCTGTCTGTCTGTCTGTCTGTCTGTCTGTCTGTCTGTCTGTCTGTCTGTCTGTCTGTCTGTCTCTAACACGGTCTGTCTGTCTGACTGACTTATGTCTGTCTGTCTGTCTGTCAGCGGACAGACCCTACCAACCAACTGACCGATCAAACAACTGACCAACCTTTCAACCTACCTTACTTTACCTTATTGACTGACCTATCCACCAAACTACCAACCAACCCACCAGATGACCCTGGTAAACTATCCATCAGTATGATATCTTTAGACTGTAAAGCATAGGGTGGAGTTATTGTGGTCATTACTGGAAAACCTCAAAGATTGGGGAAAGTTACTGACATGTTTTATCCTGATAAAGTCTGATATGTATATATATGATGTATATATACTGATATATACAGTACTCTGTAAAGTTTCTCCTCCTGTCTCTGGTCAGGTGTGATGGTGTAGACCAGTGTTGGTCTGGTAGTCATGGTGACAGTGTTAGGACTGGTCCTGCTCCTGTTCTACAGACAGAGGAGAGGAACCAGGAGAACATCACCACCACCAGTCTCCTCCAACACACAACCTGACCCTACTGGAGAGGTGAGATACAAGGGTGTGTGTGAGTGTCTGTCTGTATGTGTGTGTCTCTGTGTGTGTGTGTGCATGTGTGTGTATGTGTATGTGTATGTGTATGTGTATGTGTTTGTGTTTGTGTCTGTGTGTGTGTGTGTGTGTGTGTGTGTGTGTGTGTGTGTGTGTGTGTGTGTGTGTTTGTGTGTGTGTGTGTGTGTGTGTGTGTGTGTGTGTGTGTGTGTGTGTGTGTGTGTGTGTGTGTGTGTGTGTGTGTGTGTGTGTGTGTGTGTCCATAATAACTTGTAGTGATAGACAGGGAGGTGGTAAATCAAATCAAATCAAGTTTATTTTATATAGCCCTTCGTACATCAGCTAATATCTCGAAGTGCTGTACAGAAACCCAGCCTAAAACCCCAAACAGCAAGCAATGCAGGTGTAGAAGCACGGCGGCTAGGAAAAACTCCCTAGAAAGGCCGAAACCTAGAGAGGAACCAGGCTATGAGGGGTGGCCAGTCCTCTTCTGGCTGTGCCGGGTGGAGATTATAACAGAACATGGCCAAGATGTTCAAATGTTCATAAATGACCAGCATGGTCAAATAATAATCAGGAATAAATGTCAGTTGGCTTTTCATAGCCTATCATTAAGAGTTGAAAACAGCAGGTCTGGGACAGGTAGCACGTCCGGTGGACAGGTTCCATAACCACAGGCAGAACAGTTGAAACTGGAACAACAGCAAGGCCAGGTGGACTGGGGGACAGCAAGGAGTCAGTCAGAAGACATCTAAGGGTGTTCAACACAGGCAGCCCAATTCTGATCTTAATGACTGGTCTTTTGACCAATCAGATTAGATATTTACCAATTAAAGGGCTGCCTGTGTAAATGCAGCCGTATTAACCATGTAGTTCTACATTTACATGTGTTGGTTTGAACCTTGACTCACATTGGCTGAGGCCCTCCACTCTTTTCCATATTGACCATGTATGTAGTAATTGTCATTGGTTCTGTATCCAGGTTGACTGTGTGTATGAAGGGATCAGAGAGGCAGACAGACAGACAGACACACTCCCTGTGGTCATCTCTGTAGTCTACTCTACTGTCAAATCACCAACCTATCCTGCTGGTCAAGCCTCTACAACCTACCCTGCTGGTCAAGCCTCTACAACCTACCCTGCTGGTCAAGCCTCTACAACCTACCCTGCTGGTCAAGTCTCTACAACCTACCCTGCTGGTCAAGTCTCTACAACCTACCCTGCTGGTCTAGCCTCTACAACCTACCCTGCTTGTCAAGCCTCTACAACCTACCCTGCTAGCCAAGCCTCTACAACGTATCCTGCTGGTCAAGCTTCTACAACCTACCCTGCTGGTCAAGCCTCTACAACCTACCCTGCTGACCAAGCCTCTACAACCTACCCTGCTGGTCAAGCCTCTACAACCTACCCTGCTGGTCAAGCCTCTACAACCTACCCTGCTGGCCAAGCCTCTACAACCTACCCTGCTGGTCAAGTCTCTACAACCTACCCTGCTGGCCAAGCCTCTACAACCTACCATGCTGGTCAAGTCTCTACAACCTACCCTGCTGACCACAGTGGGAGGAGCAACATAAGTGGGTGTATGGAAACCTAACAACTAATTGGGCAGTTTGGTTGCCACTCAAGATCAATTTGTATCGCTGCTTGTTGCTTCCTTGTAGCATTTTAGCTAACCCTAAACCTTTTCCTAACCTTAACCTGATTCTCCTAACCTGCTAGGTTAGTTCTCCTAAGCTACTATGTTAGTTATAATAACCGGCAACATTAATTCTCCTAACCTGCTATTTTATTTCTACTAACCGGCAACGTTAATTATCCTAACCTGCCACGTCAATTCTACTAACCGGCCACGTTAATTATCCTAACCTGCCACGTCAATTCTCCTAACCTGCCACATTAATTTTCCTAACCTGCCACGTTAATTCTCCTAACCTGGCATGTTAATTCTCCTAACCTGCCACATTAATTATCTTAACCTGCCACATTATTTCTCCTAACCTGCCACGTTAAGTATCCTAACAGCCATGTTAATTATCCTAACCTGCCACATTAATTCTCCTAACCTGCCACGTTAAGTATCCTAACATGCCATGTTAATTATCCTAACCTGCCACATTAATTCTCCTAACCTGCCACATTAAGTATCCTAACATGCCATGTTAAGTATCCTAACCTGCCTAACTGGCTTAGCTAAAATGCTACAAGGAAAATAGCAAGCAGCCACGCAAAACGGTCTTGATTGGCAACCAATCTGCCTTATTAGCTGTTATGTTTCCAAACACACACTTATGTTGATCCTCCCGCTTATATCGCAATCCCAACTTTCAGACACACTCCACGTATGCAGTAACCCATACTTGAATCCACACTGTGACATCGATGCTAATGCTAGCTTCCACAAAGATAACATCAATCCAAGCTGTTCTACTGTGACTTCTCAAAGATATATAAATCCAAGCTATTCTACTGCAGATCACCCAGCTTCTCTCATCTTCTCCAATGTGGATCTACTCAAAGATTCCAGAGTTTTTTCAAGACCTCCAACAGTCTGTGGATCCCAGGATGATTCCATCTATTCTACAGCCCAGATGCCCAAAGATACTGTAGAATCTACAAGATACCCTGCTGTAGACCTCTATAAAGACACTCCAGAAGATGCCATCTACTCTACAGCCCAGCTACCCAAAATAATGTAGTAGTATATAATCTCTACAAGAGATGCATCCCAAATGACATCCTGTTACCTCTCCCCCATATGGACCCTGGTCAAAGGCAGTGTTCTATAGAGAACAAGGTGACATCTGGGATGAAGAGAAGCTCCCTGTAGAGAGATGGAAGGGTTGTCACCACAGAGCCGCCATCTTGGAATGACATGAAGAAAACAATCCCTTTCCTGTTTCAAATCCTCCTTGACATTTTGTATTAAAACAGCTCACGTGGTTTTACTGTATATAATGTCTGTAAAATATGAACATCTGGCTTCAAAATCACTTTTAGTTCTAGATTTTGTGAAAGTCAACCAACATTATTGTAAATATTTGTGTTTTGTCATATCATCGTGTCTTCATTTAGTCTGTTATAATAATGAAGACAGTAATGCCATAATATTCAGTTGTACCTTTGAGATTTACATATATGTTTAAATCAGTGTAAATGTGGAGTGTTTGTGTGTGTGTGTGTTTGTTCATATGCGTGTGTGTGCTTCTAGTGTGTGTTTGTCAGTGTGTGTGTGTAGTTTGTGTTTGTCAGTGTGTGTTTGTCAGTGTGTGTGTGTGTAGTTTGTGTTTGTCAGTGTGTGTTTGTCAGTGTGTGTGTGTGTAGTGTGTGTTTGTCAGTGTGTGTGCTTCTAGTGTGTGTTTGTCAGTGTGTGTGTGTAATGTGTGTTTGTCAGTTGTGTGTGTGTGTAGTGTGTGTTTGTCAGTGTGTGTGTGTGTAGTGTGTGTTTGTCAGTGTGTGTGTGTAGTGTGTGTTTGTGAGTGTGTGTGTGTGTGTGTAGTGTGTGTTTGTGAGTGTGTGTGTTTAATGTGTGTTTGTCAGTTTGTGTGTGTAATGTGTGTTTGTCAGTGTGTGTGTGTGTAATGTATGTGTGTAGTGTGTTTGTCAGTGTGTGTGAAGTGTGTGTTTGTCAGTGTGTGTGTGTAATGTGTGTGTGTAGTGTGTGTGAGTCTACAGTGTGTGTTTGTCAGTGTGTGTAGTGTGTGTTTGTCAGTGTGTGTTTGTCAGTGTGCTTGAGTAGGGTGTGTTTGTCAGTGTGTGTTTGTCAGTGTGCTTGTGTAGGGTGTGTTTGTCAGTGTGTGTGTGTAGTGTGTGTTTGTCAGTGTGCTTGTGAAGTGTGTGTTTGTCAGTGTGCTTGTGTAGTGTGTGTTTGTCAGTGTGTGTGTGTGTGGGGTGTGTGTTTGTCAGTGTGTGTGTGTGTGTGTGTGTAGTGTGTGTGTTTGTCAGTGTGTGTGTAGTGTGTTTATGTAATGTGTGTTTGTCAGTGTGTGTGTGTGTGTGTGTGTGTATGTAATGTGTGTGTGTGTGTGTGTGTGTGTGTGTGTGTGTGTGTGTGTGTGTGTGTGTGTGTGTGTGTGTGTGTGTGTGTGTGTGTGTGTGTGTGTGTGTTTGTAGAGAAAGAGGAAGTGTCTACTAAAACCACAAAAGAGAGAACAGACTGAGGACAGACCTTATTGAATGTTCTGTGACAGGAGTAGTGTAGGGTGAAGTGAAGGTACTGTAACATGAGTAGTGTAGGGTGTAGTGAAGGTACTGTGACAGGAGTAGTGTAGGGTGTAGTGAAGGTACTGTAACAGGAGTAGTGTAGGGTGTAGTGAAGGTACTGTAACAGGAGTTGTGTAGGGTGTAGTGAAGGTACTGTAACAGGAGTGGCGTACGGTGTAGTGAAGGTACTGTAATAGGAGTAGTGTAGGGTGTAGTGAAGGTACTGTGACAGGAGTAGTGTAGGGTGTAGTGAAGGTACTGTAACATGAGTAGTGTAGGGTGTAGTGAAGGTACTGTAACATGAGTAGTGTAGGTTGTAGTGAAGGTACTGTGACAGGGGTAGTGTAGGGTGTAGTGAAGGTACTGTGACAGGAGTAGTGTAGGGTGTAGTGAAGGTACTGTAACAGGAGTAGTGTAGGGTGTAGTGAAGGTACTGTAACAGGAGTAGTGTAGGGTGTAGTGAAGGTACTGTAACAGGAGTAGTGTAGGGTGTAGTGAAGGTACTGTAACAGGAGTAGTGTAGGGTGTAGTGAAGGTACTGTAACAGGAGTTGTGTAGGGTGTAGTGAAGGTACTGTAACAGGAGTAGTGTACGGTGTAGTGAAGGTACTGTAACAGGAGTTGTGTAGGGTGTTGTGAAGGTACTGTAACAGGAGTTGTGTAGGGTGTAGTGAAGGTACTGTGACAGGAGTAGTGTAGGGTGTAGTGAAGGTACTATAACAGGAGTAGTGTAGGGTGTAGTGAAGGTACTATAACAGGAGTAGTGTAGGGTGTAGTGAAGGTACTCTAACAGGAGTAGTGTAGGGTGTAGTGAAGGTACTGTAACAGGAGTAGTGTAGGGTGTAGTGAAGGTACTGTAACAGGAGTAGTGTAGGGTGTAGTGAAGGTACTGTAACAGGAGTATTGTACTGTGTAGTGAAGGTACTGTAACAGGAGTAGTGTAGGGTCTAGTGAAGGTACTGTAACAGGAGTAGTGTAGGGTGTAGTGAAGGTACTGTAACAGGAGTAGTGTAGGGTGCAGTGAAGGTACTGTAATAGGAGGTAAATTAGTGGTTACCAACCTTCGTTGTGTTTTCACTGTAGCAAGGTAATCTTCATTTTGTAGTGAGGCTTTGCTTCTATTGGACGGCACCTTCCCTTCCATCTGCCGCCGAAATGGTGAGCCTTTGAAAATCATCTGTATCCACCTGTTTGTCAGTCATCTTGAGATTAAGTTTTATAAAAACCTTGACTTTATCCTCCGTGGCCTGATAGTTGTAGTTTTCATCCTCCTTTATCTTCATTATGAGAATATAATTCTTCATACTCTGCACTTCAGATCACGTCATTCTACTGATTGTTTTATGACCGTACCGTAGCCTCTCCGTAGTGGCGGTCAGGGAGTCCACGGTCATTTCAATATCTTATTGTAGGCTCCTATTTCATCATTTTATTGCTGTAATTCATTTATGTTTTTAGGACCTCGACCCCCAGTGTTATAAAGACCTTTATAGGTGGCTTCCCTTCCATTGTTATATTCAGAAGTTTACAGGTGGCTTCCCTTCCACTGTTATATTCAGAAGTTTACAGGTGGCTTCCCTTCCACTGTTATATTCAGAAGTTTACAGGTGGCTTCCCTTCCATTGTTATATTCAGAAGTTTACAGGTGGCTTCCCTTCCATTGTTATATTCAGAAGTTTACAGGTGGCTTCCCTTCCACTGTTATATTCAGAAGTTTACAGGTGGCTTCCCTTCCACTGTTATATTCAGAAGTTTACAGGTGGCTTCCCTTCCACTGTTATATTCAGAAGTTTACAGGTGGCTTCCCTTCCATTGTTATATTCAGAAGTTTACAGGTGGCTTCCCTTCCATTGTTATATTCAGAAGTTTATAGGTGGCTTCCCTTCCACTGTTATATTCAGAAGTTTACAGGTGGCTTCCCTTCCATTGTTATATTCAGAAGTTTACAGGTGGCTTCCCTTCCACTGTTATATTCAGAAGGTTACAGGTGGCTTCCCTTCCACTGTTATATTCAGAAGTTTACAGGTGGCTTCCCTTCCACTGTTATATTCAGAAGTTTATAGATGGCTTCCCTTCCATTGTTATATTCAGAAGTTTACAGGTGGCTTCCCTTCCATTGTTATATTCAGAAGTTTACAGGTGGCTTCCCTTCCATTGTTATATTCAGAAGTTTACAGGTGGCTTCCCTTCCATTGTTATATTCAGAAGTTTACAGGTGGCTTCCCTTCCACTGTTATATTCAGAAGTTTACAGGTGGCTTCCCTTCCATTGTTATATTCAGAAGTTTGTAGGTGGCTTCCCTTCCATTGTTATATTCAGAAGTTTACAGGTGGCTTCCCTTCCATTCTTATATTCAGAAGTTTACAGGTGGCTTCCCTTCCACTGTTATATTCAGAAGTTTACAGGTGGCTTCCCTTCCATTGTTATATTCAGAAGTTTATAGAATGCTTCCCTTCCACTGTTATATTCAGAAGTTTATAGGTGGCTTCCCTTCCATTGTTATATTCAGAAGTTTCCAGGTGGCTTCCCTTCCATTGTTATATTCAGAAGTTTACAGGTGGCTTCCCTTCCATTGTTATATTCAGAAGTTTACAGGTGGCTTCCCTTCCATTGTTATATTCAGAAGTTTACAGGTGGCTTCCCTTCCACTGTTATATTCAGAAGTTTACAGGTGGCTTCCCTTCCATTGTTATATTCAGAAGTTTACAGGTGGCTTCCCTTCCACTGTTATATTCAGAAGTTTACAGGTGGCTTCCCTTCCATTGTTATATTCAGAAGTTTACAGGTGGCTTCCCTTCTGGTTCACTGGAGGAGATGTAACGATCTTCAATGTGTGTGATTCATGTTGGACCATATTAAAGTCTTATATAAGAGGTCTGCTCTTGGTCTCTTCAATGTGTGTGATTCATGTTGGAGCATATCCTGTTATGGCTGCAAGGGAAAGTATTGAGTAGCCAGAAAAAATGTGCACATTTCAAACGGCCTCGTACTCAATTCTTGCTCGTACAATATGCATATTATTATTAATATTGGATAGAAAACAATCTCTAGTTTCTAAAAATGTTTGAATTTTTTCTCTGAGTGGAACAGAAGTCATTTGGCAGCACTTTCCCTGACCAGGAAGTAGAATGTCAGAAATCTATGCTCTCTTCAACGTTATGCCTATACATGGTCATGATACGTAAGACCCTACGTACACTTCATACGCCTTCCTCTGGGTGTCAAGAGGGTGTGAGAGAAGGAATTTTGTGTTCATCTTGTTCTGAGGTGGAATAAAAGCTATTTCTTTGACGTGACCGACCACTTCCGGAAGTCTGAAGCGCGCGACTTGGGAGTGACATTGCGTTCTGTTTTGCTGCCGTTTCGGACGACAACTATCTCCTGCTCGGATTTGATTTGATAAATGAGACCATATCATCGTAATGTATGTTTTTTCAATATAGTTTAATCAGATTATTTGAATTTTTTCGGGAGTTTTGCCGTGTTCCGTTCTCTGACTTTTTTTTACGTTGGACAGATCCGTGCCAGTCGACCAGTACCCATGCTAAGTGAAGAGGGAAAGTTGCCATTCTGAATCCAAACAACGACTCATCTGGACAAGGACACCTTGATCAACATTCTGATGAAAGATCAGCAAAAGTAAGACCCAATTTATAATGTTATTTCATATATCTGTCGTGCATGTCAACTGGTCGTGGGCGCCCAAGTGTGTCTGGCTATTGTGGCTATGCTAATATAGCGCTACATTTTGTTTTCGCTGTAAAACATTTAATAAATCGGAAATATTTTCTGGAATCACAAGAATCCTGTCTTTCAATTGCTGCACAGTATGTATTTCTCAGATATGTTTTATGATGAGTAATTAGTTATTTGACGTTGGTGTCTGTAAATGTTATGGCTGCTTTCGGTGCAATTTCTGATTGTAGCTGAAATGTAATTTATGATTTATACCATAAATATGCACATTTAAAAAAAAAAACATATGCTATACAATAAATATGTTATCAGACTGTCATCTTATGAAGTTGTTTCTTGGTTAGTGGCTATATATATCTTTATTTGGTCGAATTAGTGATAGCTAGTGATGGAGTAAAAAACTGATGGAGTTAGAAAAGTGCTGTCTTTTGCTAACGTGGTTAGCTAATAGATTTACATATTTTGTCTTCCCTGTAAAACATTTTAAAAATCGGACATGTTGGCTTGATTCACAAGATGTCTACCTTTCATATGCTGTATTGGACTTGTTAATGTGTGAAAGTTAAATATTTAAAAAAAATAGATTTTGAATTTCGCGCCCTGCACTTGAGCTGGATGTTGTCATAGGTGTTCCGACGTCGGGCTGCAGCCATAACAAGATATTAAAGTCTTATATAAGAGGTCTGCTCTTGGTCTCTTCAATGTGTGTGAATCATGTTGGAGCATATTAAAGTCTTATATAAGAGGTCTGCTCTTAGTCTCTTCAATGTGTGTGAATCATATCAGTGTTGATCAATAAATAGTTAATAGTTCTCTATATTATCCAGAATGTTTGTTGTGCAGTTATCAGATAATCCTACATGTTACGATTAATTAATCTATATTTATGTTAATAAACGTGACTTAAACGTGTGAACACCTGATTTCCTACCTCCCTGTATTCCAGGTACCTCAGTGGTGATCACTGTGTGTGTTAGTCTGGCTGTGTTGCTGTCATCCCCCTCATATTCTACAGGTGCTGGCAAAGCAGCAAGGCCCAAGGTGAGATATCATCAAACACACACACACAAACGTCCACTCACACATGCATACTTACATTACGAACTTGCGCACACACACACACAGAGAGTTATAATATATGTTGGGTCAATCTCTAACAGGCCTGATGCAGGAAGCACTGGAGAGGTGAAAGAGAGAGAGAGAGAGAACACGTGTGTGTTTGTTTACAACTGTGTATGTGTGTGTGTGTGTATGTGTGTGTGTGTACTTGTGTTTGTGTGCTTGTGTGTCTTTCTTCACCTAATGATCCTCCTCACCAGCCTCCTTATGTTGGTGATGAATGGTGAGCTGGTGGTGAGCATGAAGAAAGTATAACTTCTACCCAGAATGCAGTGGACCCTTAGCCTGTGTCCAACGCTGACCCAGAATAAATTGCTCATGACCCCGCCCTCTACCAATCAGCCTATCAGGCACTGGACCACAAAGCATTGGCTGTCTACCAGAGCCTCTGACTCTGTAGAACTAATTAAAGTCTATTATGTAATTAAGTTCTAATATGTAATTCTATATTCTGTAGTCTGAAGAGAAGAGGTCATCTGATCATCTGGTTGTGACACAGTGTTCTTGTTACCAGAGCTGGGGTTCAATGACATTTTCTTTAATTCCATTTCAATACAGACAATGAAAAGCAATTCAATTCATCATTGATGACCATCATTTTCCATGTGGATTCTCAATACATGAATGGAATTTCCCTTTACTTCCTGAATTGACTGAGTTGAAACATGTAGTTTATTAGACTGTAACCTCGTCCCCCAGGATCAATAGAGAGAGAGACGACTGGTGGTGGAGATTATAGTAGATTTATTCATCAGTACTGATAACAGTCTGTAGGGGGCGATGTGGAGGTCGTTCTGTTGGTTTACTGAGATCTCAGTAGCTTGTCTGTTATGTGATGACATCATTCATTAAGGGGGAGTTGGGTTGTAGAGGAGGGATGTTTCTTCTGTTCAGAAACTCATCTGATGAGTTGACCATTTACAAAGACTGTATTTGGATCAATGACATGTCAGAAAATAGTAATAAAATATATTGATGTGTACTTTAACTATAATGTCATCATCTCAACAATGTGTTCCTCCTCTGCTGAAACAAACATGGTAACTTTAGAACAGAAAAGTTGACAGTTTTCACAATTAGTCACCACAGCTAGCTGAGTTCTCTTGTCGTTTAGAAGTCTAACATCCGGCCGGATTAAACGAGTTTCACTCTGCAGCACATATAGACCTGCAGACACTGAAGTAATTTCAGAGCCAGGATATGTAGGCTAATGCCCACCCCCTCCACCACCACCGTTACCCTCATCACTATCTCCATCTCTCTGACATGCAGACAGAGTGCGGTGTGTGGTGTCAGAGGAGGGAGGAGCTTTCCACAGAGGAAGAAAGAACACTTCAGAATCCCCCTGCTGTCAAACACTGTCTGACTGGTGATGGATTAGTAGGACTGAGAGTAGCTGACAGAGAAGCTGTTGTGGACCTGGGCTTGTTGATGCGCCAGGTGGTAGTATGGTAATAAGTATAGTAACTTTAACAGTATAGTAACTGTGATAGTAAAGTAACTTTAACAGTATAGTAACTGTGATAGTAAAGTAACTTTAACAGTATAGTAACTGTGATATTAAAGTAACTTTAACAGTATAGTAACTGTGATAGTATAGTAACTTTAACAGTATAGTAACTGTGATAGTAAAGTAACTTTAACAGTATAGTAACTGTGATATTAAAGTAACTTTAACAATATAGTAATTGTGATATTAAAGTAACTTTAACAATATAGTAACTGTGATATTAAAGTAACTTTAACAGTATAGTAACTGTGATAGTATAGTAACTTTAACAGTATAGTAACTGTGATAGTAAAGTAACTTTAACAGTATAGTAACTGTGATATTAAAGTAACTTTAACAATATAGTAATTGTGATATTAAAGTAACTTTAACAATATAGTAACTGTGATAGTATAGTAACTTTAACAGTATAGTAACTGTAATAGTAAAGTAACTTTAACAATATATTAACTGTGATAGTAAAGTAACTTTAACAGTATAGTAACTGTGGTAGTAAAGTAACTTTAACAGTATAGTAACTGTGATAGTAAAGTAACTTTTAAAGTATAGTAACTGTGGAAGTAAAGTAACTTTAACAGTATAGTAACTGAGGTAGTAAAGTAACTTTAACAGTATAGTAACTGTGTTAGTAAAGTAACTTTAACAGTATAGTAACTTTAACAGTATAGTAACTGTGATAGTAAAGTAACTTTAAAAGTATAGTAATTGTGGTAGTAAAGAAACTTTAACAGTATAGTAACTGTGATGGTAAAGTAACTGTTAAAGTAACTGTGTAGTAACTGTCCAGAATGAAGATACTCCATGTTGTCTCCTGCTGTCTCCTCTCAGGTGAGTTCTGTCTGTCTGTCTGTCTGTCTGTCTGTCTGTCTGTCTGTCTGTCTGTCTGTCTGTCTGTCTGTCTGTCTGTCTGTCTGTCTGTCTGTCTGTCTGTCTGTCTGTCTGTCTGTCTGTCTGTCTGTCTGTCTGTCTGTATCAGGTTCCATAATACTGTCTGTCTGTCTGTCTGTCTGTCTGTCTGTCTGTCTGTCTGTCTGTCTGTCTGTCTGTCTGTCTGTCTGTCTGTCTGCCTGTCTGTAGTCTGTATCAGTTTCTATAGTACTAGACTGTATACTGTATGTAGTCTATCAGTTTCTATAGTACTAGACTGGATACTGTCTATAGTCTGTATCAGTTTCTATAGTACTAGACTGTATACTGTCTGTAGTCTGTATCAGTTTCTATAGTACTAGCCTGGATACTGTCTATAGTCTGTATCAGTTTCTATAGTACTAGACTGGATACTGTCTGTAGTCTGTATCAGTTTCTATAGTACTAGATTGTATACTGTCTGTAGTCTGTATCAGTTTCTATAGTACTAGACTGGATACTGTCTGTAGTCTGTATCAGTTTCTATAGTACTAGACTGGATACTGTCTGGATGATATAATATACTAAGATAATGATTTGTCTATAAGGAGCCAGAATGTGATACACTAGAGATATGATCAGATGATATATCTGCATATTCATGGTAGAATGTACTGAACTTAAAAAGGTTCTCTCACCTCTCTGTTGATGGGTACAGTTCAAGATTTAATGTCACCTGCAGAAGTAGAATGAAATGCCTTTCTTGCAGCTCTAAACCTAACAATGCACTAATCAATAACAATGTAATACTATAAATAACATGAGGTGGAAAGAAATACACCATCATTCCAAATAAGGAATAAGAAGAACAGTATGAAGTTGTTGGGGGACAGGTCCTCTTTAGTGAGCGTGTGTTTCTGTTTTACATCTCTCTGTGTTGTGGAGTCAGTCATCACCAAGGTGACTGGAGTTGTTGGGGGACAGGTCCTCTTTAGTGAGCGTGTGTTTCTGTTTTACATCTCTCTGTGTTGTGGAGTCAGTCATCACCAAGGTGACTGGAGTTGTTGGGGGACAGGTCCTCTTTAGTGAGCGTGTGTTTCTGTTTTACATCTCTCTGTGTTGTGGAGTCAGTCATCACCAAGGGGACTGGAGTTGTTGGGGGACAGGTCCTCTTTAGTGAGCGTTTGTTTCTGTTTTACAGCTCTCTGTGTTGTGGAGTCAGTCATCACCAAGGTGACTGGAGTTGTTGGGGGACAGGTCCTCTTTAGTGAGCGTGTGTTTCTGTTTTACATCTCTCTGTGTTGTGGAGTCAGTCATCACCAAGGGGACTGGAGTTGTTGGGGGACAGGTCCTCTTTAGTGAGCGTGTGTTTCTGTTTTACAGCTCTCTGTGTTGTGGAGTCAGTCATCACCAAGGTGACTGGAGTTGTTGGGGGACAGGTCCTCTTTAGTGAGCGTGTGTTTCTGTTTTACATCTCTCTGTGTTGTGGAGTCAGTCATCACCAAGGTGACTGGAGTTGTTGGGGTCCAGGTCCTCTTTAGTGAGCGTGTGTTTCTGTTTTACATCTCTCTGTGTTGTGGAGTCAGTCATCACCAAGGTGACTGGAGTTGTTGGGGGACAGGTCCTCTTTAGTGAGCGTGTGTTTCTGTTTTACATCTCTCTGTGTTGTGGAGTCAGTCATCACCAAGGTGACTGGAGTTGTTGGGGGACAGGTCCTCTTTAGTGAGCGTGTGTTTCTGTTTTACATCTCTCTGTGTTGTGGAGTCAGTCATCACCAAGGGGACTGGAGTTGTTGGGGGACAGGTCCTCTTTAGTGAGCGTGTGTTTCTGTTTTACAGCTCTCTGTGTTGTGGAGTCAGTCATCACCAAGGTGACTGGAGTTGTTGGGGGACAGGTCCTCTTTAGTGAGCGTGTGTTTCTGTTTTACATCTCTCTGTGTTGTGGAGTCAGTCATCACCAAGGGGACTGGAGTTGTTGGGGGACAGGTCCTCTTTAGTGAGCGTGTGTTTCTGTTTTACAGCTCTCTGTGTTGTGGAGTCAGTCATCACCAAGGTGACTGGAGTTGTTGGGGGACAGGTCCTCTTTAGTGAGCGTGTGTTTCTGTTTTACATCTCTCTGTGTTGTGGAGTCAGTCATCACCAAGGGGACTGGAGTTGTTGGGGGACAGGTCCTCTTTAGTGAGCGTGTGTTTCTGTTTTACAGCTCTCTGTGTTGTGGAGTCAGTCATCACCAAGGTGACTGGAGTTGTTGGGGGACAGGTCCTCTTTAGTGAGCGTGTGTTTCTGTTTTACATCTCTCTGTGTTGTGGAGTCAGTCATCACCAAGGTGACTGGAGTTGTTGGGGTCCAGGTCCTCTTTAGTGAGCGTGTGTTTCTGTTTTACATCTCTCTGTGTTGTGGAGTCAGTCATCACCAAGGGGACTGGAGTTGTTGGGGGACAGGTCCTCTTTAGTGAGCGTGTGTTTCTGTTTTACAGCTCTCTGTGTTGTGGAGTCAGTCATCACCAAGGTGACTGGAGTTGTTGGGGGACAGGTCCTCTTTAGTGAGCGTGTGTTTCTGTTTTACATCTCTCTGTGTTGTGGAGTCAGTCATCACCAAGGTGACTGGAGTTGTTGGGGTCCAGGTCCTCTTTAGTGAGCGTGTGTTTCTGTTTTACATCTCTCTGTGTTGTGGAGTCAGTCATCACCAAGGTGACTGGAGTTGTTGGGGGACAGGTCCTCTTTAGTGAGCGTGTGTTTCTGTTTTACATCTCTCTGTGTTGTGGAGTCAGTCATCACCAAGGTGACTGGAGTTGTTGAGGGACAGTTCCTCTTTAGTGAGCTTGTGTTTCTGTTTTACATCTCTCTGTGTTGTGGAGTCAGTCATCACCAAGGTGACTGGAGTTGTTGGGGGACAGTTCCTCTTTAGTGAGCGTGTGTTTCTGTTTTACAGCTCTCTGTGTTGTGGAGTCAGTCATCACCAAGGTGACTGGAGTTGTTGGGGGACAGGTCACAATTCAGTGCTCATATGCAGATAAATGGTTTGGAAAAAGCAATGGCAAGTACTTCTGTGGGAAGAAATGTGACAGTTACAATGACATTCTGGTTCAAACTCAGAAGAACAAGAACTATATTGAGAGAGGAAGATACGCCATACATGACAATAGAAATGGAGACTTCACTGTTACCATCAAGAACCTGATGAAGTCAGACTCTGGAACCTACTGGTGTGGATTGGACAGATCTATACAAGATTCATACCAAGAGGTGCATCTCACAGTTACTGATGGTAAATTCAGAGCTTAATGTTTGTTACAGGCTTCATGACTTCATTAGAGAAAAGCAAAATGATGACAGTATTTGTGGATGACTGTTCATTTGTTTTACACACAGCTCCTCTTAAATTGTCAACGGTCACCTCCAGACCTCATGTCTCCACAACATTCGTGCCATCTGGAGACATCAGTGTTGGTCCTTCACAGAGAGCAGGTATGATGGACCTGTCCCTTGCCATCATTCTTTCACCTTCAGACCTCTTTAAAATGCTGCTATAGACAGAAACAACAATATCTGGTCACGCATTAGACAAATCTCACTATCTCTCTCTCTCTCTCTCTCTCTCTCTCTCTCTCTCTCTCTCTCTCTCTCTCTCTCTCTCAATTTTCAATTCAGTTAGCTTTATTGGCATGACGTAACAATGTACATATTGCCAAAGCTTATTTTGGATATTTACAAAAAATAAAAAAATAAAAAAATTAGAATCAAAATTGTCAACGGGACAACAGTAACAACAATAACCAAGTGTCAAAATAACCATACATTCAACAATAACAAAAAGCATACAGTAGAGTACATGTGCAGGTTGATTGGTTTGTCAGACACTGTCCCTCAACTTACGGCAGGCAGCAATGTAGTGCTCTGCCAACCCACAGCTCTCTGCGTCCTCACCCAACAGGACAGGTAGCCTACTCTCATCAGAGAGGTCTTTGAAACCTTGAATAAAGGTTTCAAATTTGGGGAAATGACACTCTCTAATTGTTTTATATTTTTGACATTTTGTCAGGAAATGCAGCTCCGTCTCAGGTTCTGCTATTGTGCAGTGGTTGCACAGCCTTTCCTCTACAGGGAGCCAGGTTTTCCTGTGTCTACCCTTCTCAATGGCAAGGCTGTGCTCACTGAGCCTGTACTTTGTCATGGTTTTGATCAGTAACCACGGTCAAATATTTAGCCACGGTGTACTGTCGATTTAGGGCCAGATAGCACTGCATTTTGCTTTTGTTTTGTTTTGACTGTGTTGTAATTTGGTTTATTCTGATTGATTGGATGTTCTGGTCCTGAGGCTTCAGTGTGTTAGTAGAACAGGTTTGTGACCTCAGCCCCAGGACCAGCTGGATGAGGGGACTATTTTCTTTGCTCAGCTCTTGGCATTGCAGGGCTTGGTCATGATATGAGAGGGGGTCACTGTATTTTAGATGTTTCCAAAACTTAATTGCTCTTTTTTGAGTTTTTATTATTAGTGGATATTGGCCTAATTCTGCCCTGCATGCATTGTTTGTAGTTTTCCTCTGGACATGTAGGAGAATCTTACAGAACTCTGCATGCAGGGTTTCAATGGGGTGTGTGTCCCATTTGATGAAATCTTGTTTTGCAAGTGGACCCCACACCTCGCTGCCATAGGTATTTCAACTTCCCTCTAGGCAGGTGTCGAGCAGGAGGAGACATAAAACCTCAAGTCCTTGGCCAAAGTGGGCCACCAATACCTCCCCCTAAGACTCCGCACTGTCCTCTCAATACCAGGATGACCCGAAGAGGGTAGCGTATGGGCCCATCGAATCAAACGATCACGAACACCAAGCGGCACGTACTGAACACCCGCTGGACACTGAGGAGGTGCAGGTTCCAACCATAACGCCTGCTCTATTTCCGCGTCCACCTCCAATACCACCGGTGCTATCAGACATGAAGCTGGAAGGATGGGAGTAGGATCGATGGACCGCTCCTCGGTGTCATAGAGCAGGGACAGCGCGTCAGCCTTAGTATTAAGGGAGCCTGGCCTATAGGAGATCGTGAACTGAAATCTGGTAAAAAACATTGCCCACCTTGCCTGACACGGATTCAATCTCCTCGCTGCCCGGATATACTCGAGATTACGATGGTCAGTCCAGATGAGGAAAGGGTGCCTGGCTCCCTCAAGCCAAAGTCTCCACACCTTTAGAGCTTTTACCACAGCGAACAACTCCCGGTCCCCCACATCATAGTTCCGCTCCGCCGGACCGAGCTTCCTCGAGAAGAAAGTGCAGGGGCGGAGTTTCGGTGGAGTGCCCGAGCGCTGTGACAGCACGGCTCCAACCCCAGCCTCGGACGCGTCCACCTCCACTATAAACGCCAAAGAGGGGTCCGGATGAGCCAGCACCGGTGCGTCAGTGAACAGCTCCTTCAGACGACTGAAGGCTCTGTCCGCCTCCGCTGACCACCGCAAGCCTGCCGGTCCCCCCTTCAGCAGTGAGGTAATGGGAGCAGCTACCTGACCACAACCCCGGATAAACCTCCGGTAGTAATTGGAAAACCCTAAAAACCGCTGCACCTCCTTTACCGTGGTCGGACTCGGCCAATTACGCACGGTTGTAACGCGGTCACACTCCATCACCACCCCAGAGGTGGAAATGCGATAACCCAGGAAGGAAACGGCTTGTTTGGAGAACACACATTTCTCAGCCTTGACGTACAGGTCATGCTCCAGCAGTCGCCCAAGTACCTTACGCACCAGAGACACATGCGCGGCGCGTGTGGCAGAATAGATAAGTATATCATCAATATACACCACCACACCCTCCCCATGCAGGTCTCTGAGAATCTCGTCTACGAAAGATTGAAAGACGGCTGGAGCATTTTTCAACCCATACGGCATGGCGAGGGACTCATAATGGCCAGATGTGGTACTAAACGCGGTCTTCCACTCATCTCCCTCCCGGATACGCACCAAATTATACGCACTCCTAAGGTCCAGTTTTGTGAAAAAACGCGCTCCTTGAAATTATTCTACCGCCGTGGCGATGAGAGGTAGTGGGTAACTAAACCCCACTGTGATGGAATTTAGACCTCTATAATCAATGCACGGACGCAGACCTCCCTCCTTTTTCTTCACAAAAAAGAAACTCGAGGAGACGGGTGACGTGGAGGGCCGAATGTACCCCTGTCCCAGAGATTCAGTGACATATGTCTCAATAGCCACTGTCTCCTCCTGGGACAACGGGTACACATGACTCCTGGGAAGTGCAGCGTTTACTTGGAGGTTTATCGCGCAATCCCCTCGTCGATGAGGTGGTAATTGGGTCGGCTTCTTTTTAGAGAAAGCGATAGCCAAATCGGCATATTCAGAGGGAATGCACACAGTGGAAACCTGGTCTGGACTCTCCACCGTCGTCGCACCGATGGAAACTCCTCTGCACCTACCTGAAAACCGTTGTCGCACCGATGGAAACTCCAACACACCTACCTGAACACTCCTCTGACCACCCTCGGAGAGCCCCCTGTTTCCATGAAATCTCAGGATTGTGATTAGCCAGCCAGGGAATCCCCAGCACCACTGGAAACGCAGGTGAATCAATAAGGAAGAGACTAATCCGCTCCTTATGATCCCCCTGCGTTACCATGTCCAGTGCAACCGTGGCCTCCCTGACCAGCCCTGACCCTAATGGTCGGCTATCTAAGGACTGCAAGGGGAAGGGTTGATCTAGCGGCACCAGCGGAATTCCTAGCCTTAACGCGAATCCACGATACATAAAGTTCCCAGCTGCGCCTGAATCGACTAGCGCCTTATGCTGGAGAGAGGGAGAAAATTCAGAGAAAGAAATTAGTAAGAACATGTGACCAACAGAGAGCTCTGGGTGAGTCTGGTGCTGACTCACCTGGGGTGACCGAGAAGTGCTCTGCCTGCCCTCTCGACTCTCAGACGAGCTCCTCCAGCACCGATCGGCAGAGTGTCCTCTCCAACCACACCTGGTGCAGGAGAAGCCTCCTCCTCCGGTCCCCCTCGGTGCGGCACCCCCCTAACTCCATAGGGATTGGAGCGGGAGGGCCAGGAGGTGGAACTAACAGGGCCCGTTCTGGATGCCCGTGGGCAGCCAGCAGGTTGTCCAGTCGGATGAACATGTCAATGAGTTTGTCAAGGGAGAGGGTGGCGTCCCGACAAGCTAGCTCCCTGTGGACGTCCTCCCGGAGGCTACATCGATAGTGGTCCATCAGGGCCCTGTCGTTCCACCCCGCTCCAGCGGCCAAGGTCCAGAACTCCAGCGAAGTCCTGCGCGCTCCTCGTCTCCAGTCGCAGGTGAAACAGCCGTTCACTCGCCGCTCGGCCCTCTGGTGGGTGGTCGAACACGGCCCGGTACCGGCGGGTGACCTCGGGGTAGTGGTCCCTCGCCGAGTCTGGGCCATTCCACACTGCGTTGGCCCACTCCAGGGCTCCAGAGGAGACCACTCCTCTCTCATCGGTCCATTCTCTCCATCATTTGATCCATTGCTGACCCGATTCGGTGGAGAATGGCCGTATGATGAAGGACACGCTCCTCCCTGGATGGGCGAGGGGGTGCAGCTGCTCCTGCTGACTCCATGATTATGGTGCGGGCTTCTGTCACACAGCCAGGAGTGGTGGGTGCGGAGTCAAGCGCAGAGAGCAGAGGATAATGGGGGAAACCGAACTTTATTGCGGTATCCAAAATAAACGCCCAAAACAACAGGCGATAATCAAAAGTGTCCAACCCAAAACTGGGCACAAACAGACAGGGAACACATCACGCAACAAACCTTGACTAACATAAAACAAGCCCGCACAAAAGCAGGCGGGCCTAACAGGCTTAAATAGTCCTGAATCAAAACTCAAACACAAAACAGGTGCAACCAATAAGACATAGCAAACAGAAAAGTAAAAGGGGATCGGTGGCAGCTAGTAGACCGTCGACGACGACCGCCGAGCGCCACCCGAACAGGCAGGGGAGCCACCTTCAGTGGGAGTCGTGACATTGGAATACTATATTAATATCTAAAGGGCATTTTTCTTACATTTAGAGGATTGGAGGACTCTATATTAATATCTAAAGGGCATTTTCCTTACATTTAGAGGATTGGAGGACTCTATATTAATATCTAAAGGGCATTTTCCTTACATTTAGAGGATTGGAGGACTCTATATTAATATCTAAGGGGCATTTTCCGTTCGGATCTGTGAGAATATCTGAGAATATCTGAGAATATCTGAGAATATCTAAGGGGCTTTTATATAATTCTAAATTAATTAATAATAATCACTTTGTTTAATAAAAAGTAACACTATTTTGGAGATTTCGTTTTCATTTAACCTAGAGTGAGCGAGAAAAAGGCAATTCTTGAACACGGGGTGAGGCATTCTCACTAATTTGTAAATAAAGCCAGTTATTTAGAATGATTTATTTCTGAAAAAACATAACTTGATTATTTAGCAGACATCACTTGCTTATATTCAGTCAACACATATCTTAATGAATATCATGGAATATTTGAACATTTTTATTTCTCCCTGCTTGTCTCAGAGCAGCATGAAACGGTGCTGAAATAGACGTCCACAGCGGGAAGGCTATGTATTCTGTGCCCACTCGTGGTATCTCTCTTCGGTTCCCTGGAATAGCAGAACGGTCCTTGCTGTGCCTGGTGAGCAGTTCTGTCACGATCGTGTGGAGGAGAGACGGACCAAAACGCAGCATGAGGAAAATAAGCCATCTTCTTTTAATAAATGACCGAAGATGAACATGAAACGAAAACACTATACAAACAAACAAAAAACAACAAATGATCGTGAAGCTAAATAACGCAAGTGCACAGACAAGCAACAAACGTTAAACAAGACAACTACCCACAAAAGCCTACTGCCTATGGCTACCTTAAATATGGCTCCCAATCAGAGACAAATGAATGACAGCTGTCTCTGATTGAGACCCAATCTAGGCAGCCATAGACATAACTAGACAACCTCACAATTATCTATCCCATACACAATACAACACCCATAGACTAAACAAAACACACACAACATACAATGCCCACCCCAACTCACGCCCTGACCAACTAAACATAATCAAAATAACATAAAAATAGGTCAGGAACGTGACAAGTTCAAGTCAACTTCTGTTGTCAGAAGAGAAATGTAAATGTCAGGGTGAACCGAAAACCTGACGAACGCGCCACGTACTGTAGGTTGACTCTGCCTGTCGGAGGTGGAGTTCCAGAGCTCACAGGGGTGCCTGGCATGGATTGTGACTCCATCTCGTTCCTTTTCAACTCGTGAGTGAGTCAATGACTATTCAAGCCATTGACTCACTGATGAATGAAGATGATGAGCGATCGGCAAAGTCAATCTGTAATCTGCGGGCATCACGGCTCTGTAAGAAATGTTTTATATATATATATTTTTCAAAACATTAATCATTTGTGTTTGCTTGTTTTGTAATGTTCTGTAGTTTCAACCCAATGATTCGTCTGACATTTGCATGATGGGCTACATTATTTATTGTAACCACAATGTCACACATCATTTGTATCTACCTTTCCAATTACTTTTAGCGTTTGGGAATTACAAATGTGCGCTTTCTTTTTAGTTACATTGTTTTAGTTAGAACGTGCAGACTTCTTTTCTTTAAATTATATTTTTTTGTAGGATGCTACATTTTTGACGAGTTGCAATTATAAGTAGACCTAATTTAAAAAATCCTACTTCTATTAGGCTGTTAAGCCTCATAGCCTACCTCAGCCAGTTCAGTTATTTTATATAGGTCTAGGCTGTTTTTTGTAAAGTCAAATACAAAATTCAAAAGGCACTCGCACATCTGAGCTATCTTTTCTGCAGGTGCCATGGCAACAGCCGGATAAGATGAGGAAAAAGAAGAAGGAGCCTGCACACTGCTCTTGATCATATCACTGATCTTTAATAAGCTTTACGTATCGGCCTCACGGCCTTCCTCAGGGCTTTACGTATCGGCCTCACGGCCTTCCTCAGGGCTTTACGTATCGGCCTCACGGCCTTCCTCAGAGCTTTACGTATCGGCCTCACGGCCTTCCTCAGAGCTTTACGTATCGGCCTCACGGCGTTCCTCAGAGCTTTACGTATCGGCCTCACGGCCTTCCTCAGAGCTTTACGTATCGGCCTCACGGCCTTCCTCAGAGCTTTACGTATCGGCCTCACGGCCTTCCTCAGAGCTTTACGTATCGGCCTCACGGCCTTCCTCAGAGCTTTACGTATCGGCCTCACGGCCTTCCTCAGAGCTTTACGTATCGGCCTCACGGCCTTCCTCAGAGCTTTACGTATCGGCCTCACGGCCTTCCTCAGGGCTTTACGTATCGGCCTCACGGCCTTCCTCAGAGCTTTACGTATCGGCCTCACGGCCTTCCTCAGAGCTTTACGTATCGGCCTCACGGCCTTCCTCAGAGCTTTACGTATCGGCCTCACGGCCTTCCTCAGAGCTTTACGTATCGGCCTCACGGCCTTCCTCAGAGCTTTACGTATCGGCCTCACGGCCTTCCTCAGAGCTTTACGTATCGGCCTCACGGCCTTCCTCAGAGCTTTACGTATCGGCCTCACGGCCTTCCTCAGAGCTTTACGTATCGGCCTCACGGCCTTCCTCAGAGCTTTACGTATCGGCCTCACGGCCTTCCTCAGAGCTTTACGTATCGGCCTCACGGCCTTCCTCAGAGCTTTACGTATCGGCCTCACGGCCTTCATCAGAGCTTTTCGTATCGGCCTCACGGCCTTCCTCAGAGCTTTACGTATCGGCCTCACGGCCTTCCTCAGAGCTTTACGTATCGGCCTCACGGCCTTCCTCAGAGCTTTACGTATCGGCCTCACGGCCTTCCTCAGAGCTTTACGTATCGGCCTCACGGCCTTCCTCAGAGCTTTACGTATCGGCCTCACGGCCTTCCTCAGGGCTTTACGTATCGGCCTCACGGCCTTCCTCAGAGCTTTAAGTATCGGCCTCACGGCCTTCCTCAGAGCTTTACGTATCGGCCTCACGGCCTTCCTCAGAGCTTTACGTATCGGCCTCACGGCCTTCCTCAGAGCTTTACGTATCGGCCTCACGGCCTTCCTCAGAGCTTTACGTATCGGCCTCACGGCCTTCCTCAGAGCTTTACGTATCGGCCTCACGGCCTTCCTCAGGGCTTTACGTATCGGCCTCACGGCCTTCCTCAGGGCTTTACGTATCGGCCTCACGGCCTTCCTCAGAGCTTTACGTATCGGCCTCACGGCCTTCCTCAGAGCTTTACGTATCGGCCTCACGGCGTTCCTCAGAGCTTTACGTATCGGCCTCACGGCCTTCCTCAGAGCTTTACGTATCGGCCTCACGGCCTTCCTCAGAGCTTTACGTATCGGCCTCACGGCCTTCCTCAGAGCTTTACGTATCGGCCTCACGGTCTTCCTCAGAGCTTTACGTATCGGCCTCACGGCCTTCATCAGAGCTTTTCGTATCGGCCTCACGGCCTTCCTCAGAGCTTTACGTATCGGCCTCACGGCCTTCCTCAGAGCTTTACGTATCGGCCTCACGGCCTTCCTCAGAGCTTTACGTATCGGCCTCACGGCCTTCCTCAGAGCTTTACGTATCGGCCTCACGGCCTTCCTCAGAGCTTTACGTATCGGCCTCACGGCCTTCCTCAGAGCTTTACGTATCGGCCTCACGGCCTTCCTCAGAGCTTTACGTATCGGCCTCACGGCCTTCCTCAGAGCTTTACGTATCGGCCTCACGGCCTTCCTCAGGGCTTTACGTATCGGCCTCACGGCCTTCCTCAGAGCTTTACGTATCGGCCTCACGGCCTTCCTCAGAGCTTTACGTATCGGCCTCACGGCCTTCCTCAGAGCTTTACGTATCGGCCTCACGGCCTTCCTCAGAGCTTTACGTATCGGCCTCACGGCCTTCCTCAGAGCTTTACGTATCGGCCTCACGGCCTTCCTCAGAGCTTTACGTATCGGCCTCATGGCCTTCCTCAGAGCTTTACGTATCGGCCTCACGGCCTTCCTCAGAGCTTTACGTATCGGCCTCACGGCCTTCCTCAGAGCTTTACGTATCGGCCTCACGGCCTTCCTCAGAGCTTTACGTATCGGCCTCACGGCCTTCCTCAGAGCTTTACGTATCGGCCTCACGGCCTTCCTCAGAGCTTTACGTATCGGCCTCACGACCTTCGTCAGAGCTTTGCGTATCGGCCTCACGGCCTTCCTCAGAGCTTTACGTATCGGCCTCACGGCCTTCGTCAGAGCTTTACGTATCGGCCTCATGGCCTTCCTCAGAGCTTTACGTATCGGCCTCATGGCCTTCCTCAGAGCTTTACGTATCAGCCTCACGGCCTTCCTCAGAGCTTTACGTATCGGCCTCACGGCCTTCCTCAGAGCTTTACGTATCGGCCTCATGGCCTTCCTCAGAGCTTTACGTATCAGCCTCACGGCCTTCCTCAGAGCTTTACGTATCGGCCTCACGGCCTTCGTCAGAGCTTTACGTATCGGCCTCACGGCCTTCGTCATGACTTTTGTGAGTTTTTAAATTAGCATCCTTATGTAGACCTAGCCACACCCAAATCCGTTCCACGCATCGAAAGGGGTTGAGGGGCGAAGGAAAAAGTGCTACCAAATATAACAATATGAATTTCATAAATATTCAATATTTCAATATTCAATATAAAGTGTGTACATAAAACGTATTAAACACGTCTGTTAAACCACAATGAAGACCACGACCTACCAAGCAAGTTTTCATAAGTCATTGGGTACAGTGGAAGGAAAACATCAGAGTAATCTGAAATAGGGGCATAATTCATGTTCAAATTTAAAACATAACATTCATAGGCATTTCATCATTAAGACCTTTAGGAAATAATGTCTGGAGGGTGAAAATCCCCAAACATTCTGGCAGATTTTATTTTTGGGCTGTCAGTTGGCATGGACCAATTTATCGTGTAATTAATAGCTGATTCTAAGATTTGTAATTGTTCACGTATATGGTTTTTGCTGTTTGTTCTTTGTTATAGAGACAAAAAGATTGGAGAAATGGTTTCTCCACACATCTCCATTCTGGAACGATAACTCTTTGTGTTGTTTGTTTAGTGTGTTGTTTAGATTCTATGGATTCTGCTCATTTCTGACATGCTGTTCCTTCTTTTTCCTTAGTGTATTTCAGTATTTGTTTTAATGATTCACCATAGTGAAGATGTAGACTATGTTTTCTGGGTGTATGTTTTTGATTGGATAGGTTTCTCAATTTCTTTCTTAGGTTTTTGCATTCTTCATCAAATATACTGTTTAGACTTTCTACTGCCAAGTTTACACCTTCACGATTACAGTGAAATGTTTTGTCCAGGAAGTTGTCTGAAAGGGTTTGAATTTGTTGTTGCCTAGTTGGTTTTTTGGTAGGTTTCTACACCACTTTCCTTTAATCTACAGCATTTCTTAATATTGTGCAGTTCCTTTGGCTTTGATGCCTCATGATTGAGTATTTCTCTACTGTGATTTTGCTGTGATCTGATAGGGGTGTTAGTGGGCTGACTGTGAACGCTCTGAGAGACTCTGGGTTGAGGTCAGCGATACAGTAATCTACAGTACTGCTGCCAAGGGATGAGCTGTAGGTGTACCTACCATAGGAGTCTCCTCAAGCCAATGACTATGTACATACCCAGCATCTGACATATCTGCAGTGGTTGTGACCCATTTGTGTTGGTTATTTTGTCATAGTTGTCTTTAGGGGCCATATTTGGGAGGGGATACTGTCACCTCCAGGTAGCTGTTTGTCCCCCTGTGTGCTGACAGTGTCAGGTTCTTGTCCAGTTCTGGGATTTAGGTCCCCACAGACTAGTAGAGTACATGTACCTGGGCCTGGAAATGGTTAATCTCTCCCTCTAGGATGGAGAAGCCATCATCGTTAAAGTATGGGGATTCTATTGGGGGGATTTAGGTAGCACACATGAGGACATTTTTCTCTATTGAGTTTAAATTCCTTGTTAATTTCGAGCCAGATGTAAAATGTTCCAGTTTTGACTAATTTAATAGAGTGAGTTAGGTCTGTTCTATACCAAATTAGCATACCTCATGAGTCTCTTCCCTGTTTCACACCTGGTAGTTTGGTGGATGGGACTACCAGCTCTCTGTAACCTAGAGGGCAACCAGTGGGTCTGTCTCCTCTGTACCATGCTTCTTGTAGGATGTCACGTTCCTGACCTGTTTTCCTTTGTCTTGTATTTATTTTAGTTGGTCAGGGCGTGAGTTGGGTGGGTTTGTCTATGGTTGATTTTCTATGTTGGGATTTTTGTGTTCAGCCTGGTATGATTCTCAATCAGAGGCAGCTGTCAATCGTTGTCCCTCATTGAGAATCATACTTAGGCAGCCTGGGTTTCACGTGTGTTTTTGTTGGGTGTTTGTTTCCGTGTTTGTGTTTTTCACCACACGGTACTGTATCTGTTTTCTGCACTTCGTTTATTTGTTTTGTATTTTCAGTGTTCAGTTTTTTCCGTTATAATAAATCATTCATCATGAACACTAACCACTCCGCGTATTGGTCCGATCCTTCTCGCCTCTCCTCGTCCGAGGAGGAGGAATATGACGAACGTTACATAGGATGACAATGTCTGTATTTCCAGTTTATATGATAAAGTCAGGGTTTCTGCTCTTTAGGCCAAAGGCAGATGACCTCAGACCTTGTATATTCCAGGATGAGATAGTAAAAGCTTTGTGTTCCATAATGTCTGGTGTTGCCTCTCTCTCTTTCACTTTTTTCACCCCCCCCCCCCCTCCTCTGTAGATTCTGCATCCATGGACTCTCCTACAAGACAGAGTGAGACTGCTGTTAAGTTCAATGCCTAGTGATGTAGCGATGGCCAAGTTGTCCTGCTGATGATGTAGAGGCCAACAGGAAGTCATGCACTGTTGCTCGGGTTACTATGATAAACAAAACACATAATTGGAAATGGTACATAAGGCTCAAATGGGAAATGTAGTCACATATTTAGAAATACATAATTTATTTAAGGCAGTGTATTTATCATTGTGAAATACTTAACTTCTTTATGTCAGTGTATTTATCATTGTGAAATACTTCACTTCTTTATGTCCGTGTATTTATCATTGTGAAATACATTATTTATTTATGTCCGTGTACTTATAATTGTGCATAGCATCATAGTCTGGTCTTGCATTCAACAGCTCAAGAACATTTTATAATGCTTGGTTAGAAACCTGAATACCATGTTTGTATGCAGATCACAGGCTTACATTGTAGTGGCTTTTTTACTTTTTGTGTCTCCTTCTTATTGAAATGTCAAAAATGAATATCTACCCTTTATTTTTCCTCCACATTGTTTACTCAATCTTGAATATTACAAACGCAACTATTTGGAACTGAATTATTCAGACATTCATGTGTCGTATTGTTCTAAATAAACTTGGATGAATGGAGAGAAAAAAATCTTGCATTCACATGTTTAAGGAAAAGTATATATAATAAAACAAATCAAACATTCAACGGTTCATTTCTGTCATTTATCACCCCTCATACCTCCCTGTATTCCAGGTACCTCAGTGGTGATCATTGTGTGTGTGAGTCTGGCTGTGTTGGTGTTTGCTGTCATCCCCCTCATGTTCTACAGGCGCTGGCAACACAACAAGGCACTAGGTGAGATACCATCAAACACACACACACGTCCACTCACTCACGCACACACATGCACATCTAGTTGACACGCACACGTTAGCTCACACACACAAGCACAATCTTGAGCACTCACACACACACAGAGTTATAATATATGTTGTGTTTCAACAGTGTCTAACAGGCCTGATGCAGGAAGCACTGGAGAGGTGAGAGAGAGAGAGTGAGAGTGTATGTATGTATGTGTGTGTGTGTGTGTGTGTGTGTGTGTGTGCGTGTATGTATGTATGTGTGTGTGTGTGTGTGTGTGTGTGTGTGTGTGTGTGTGTGTGTGTGTGTGTGCATGCATGTGTTTGTGCATGTGTGTGTATGTGTTTAAGTGTGTGTATGTGTTTAGGTGTTTGTGTGTGTACGTGAGTGAGCGCATGTGTTTGTGTCTTTCTTCACCTAATGATTTTCCTCACTGTCCAACATGAGGAGGATGAGGAGGATGGTGAGGATGAAGAAAGTAGAACTTCTACCCAGAATGCAGTGGACCCTCAGCCCGTGTCCAACGCTGACCCAGAATGCATTGCTCAGTACCCCGTCCTCTACCAATCAGCCTATCAGGCGCTGGACCAAAAAGCATTGGCTGTCTACCAGAGCCTCGACGATGTCACAGCTACTGACTCTAAATAGACTTTGTATAAATAATTAAAGTCTATTATGTAATTAAGTTCTAATATGTAATTCTATGCTCTGAGGTCTTGTTAGCTGGGGTCCAACTGAATTCCATTTAATTCCATTTCAATACAGACAATGAATCGCAATTCATCATTGATGACCATCATTTTCCATGTGGACTTTTCAATCAATGAATGGAATTTCACTTAACTCCTTGAATTGACTCAGTTGAAACATATAGTTAATAACTTGTTGGGTTATAACTTGTGTGATTATAGATTAGAGACCATAAGCCTTGGAGGTAAAAATATACAAATCGACTGTGTTAATCATGTTTTTTTTCCTAAGTAATTTCCAAGTTGATATAATTTAGTATGGAGTTACTGTTAAAAATGGGGGACTGTTGGGTTGCCTGAAATAACGTGAAATATCCTTATTAATGCTTATTGGAACTGGGTGTATGGAAATACGGAGAGAGAAAGGGGAGTGCAGAAAGATTACTTTCTGTCAAAACATGTTATTTTTAAATCTCATGTATCCTGTGGAGAGAAGGGCAACAGTCCGGTTCCAGTCATGGATAAGGTAGGACAGCCGTAAGTTAGGGAGGAATTTGGGCCAAGGTCAGGTCAGATGGAGTGAGAAAGAACAGTCACCACTAAAGTCCTGCCTAGCAACAGAGATGTATTGGCTGTCCAGATGAGAAACCTCCGCCTAGAAAGGAGGTGTAACTATATGTGCTCACGTAAACATGTTTTTGTCTTTTCAGCTGTCTTTTCAGCTGGTTTTTAACTCTGTCTGTCAGAACCTAACCAACTGTAACCTCGTCCCCCAGACTCAATAGAGAGAGAGAGACGACTGGTGGTGGAGATTATAGTAGATTTATTAATCAGTACTGATAACATTCTGTAGGGGGCGATGTGGAGGTCGTTCTATTGGTTTACTGAGATCTCAGTAGCTTGTCTGTTATGTGATGACATCATTCATTAAGGGGGAGTTGGGTTGTAGAGGAGGGATGTTTCTTCTGTTCAGAAACTCATCTGTTGGGTTGATCATTTACAAAGACTGTATTTGGATCAATGACATGTCAGAAAAAGGTTATAAAATATATTGATGTATAATTTAACTATAATGTCATCATCTCAACAATGTGTTCCTCCTCTGCTGAAACAAACATGGTAACTTTAGAACAGAGAAGTTGACAGTTTTCACACTTAGTCACCACACCTAGCTGAGTTCTCTTGTGGTTTAGAAATATATCCTCCGGCCGGTTTGAACCAGTTTCACTCTGCAGCACATATAGACCTGCAGACACTGAGCTCACTACAGAGCAATTAGGATGTGCAGGCTAATGCCCAGCCCTTCATGACCACCATCACTATCTCAATCTCTCTGACATGCTTTGGCAATGTAAACATATGTTTCCCATTCCAATAAAGCCCTTTAAATGTAATTTCATTGAGAGAGAGAGAGAGAGAGAGACAGACAGACAGACAGACAGACAGACAGACAGACAGACAGACAGACAGACAGACAGACAGACAGACAGACAGACAGACAGACAGACAGACAGACAGACAGACAGACAGACAGACAGACAGACAGACAGACAGAGAGAGAGAGAGAGAGAGAGAGAGAGAGAGAGAGAGAGAGAGAGAGAGAGAGAGAGAGAGCGAAAGAGAGACAGAGAGAGTGAGAGCTTCATTTAAGGCAGACAGAGCACTTCAGAAACACCCTGCTGTCAAATGAGTAGCTGACAGACAAGCTGTTGTGGACCTGAACTAGCTGGTAGGATAGTAAAGTAACTTTAACAGTGATAGTAAAGTAACTTTAACAGTATAGTAACAGTGATTGGAAAGTAACTTTAACAATATAGTAACTGAGGAGTACCTGTCCAGAATGAAGATACTCCATGTTGCCTCATGCTATCTCCTCTTAGGTGAGTCTTTTACCTGGGTTTGTGCAGGATTAAAGTCAGATTTGTAGAGGGTTAAAGTCAGATTTGTAGGGTTAAAGTAAGATTTGTAGAGGGTTAAAGTAAGATTTGTAGGTTTAAAGTCAGATTTGTAGACGGTTAAAGTCAGATTTGTAGGGTTAATGTCAGATTTGTAGAGGATTAAAGTCAGATTTGTAGGGTTAAAGTCAGATTTGTAGAGGGTTAAAGTAAGATTTGTAGGTTTAAAGTTAGATTTGTAGAGGGTTAAAGTTAGATTTGTAGGGCTAAAGTCAGATTTGTAGGGTTAAAGTAAGATTGGTAGGGTTAAAGTCAGATTTATCCATGGTTAAAGTCAGATTTGTAGAGAGTTAAAGTAAGATTTGTAGGGTTAAAGTAAGATTTGTAGGGTTAAAGTCAGATTTGTAGGGTTAAAGTAAGATTTGTAGGGTTAAAGTCAGATTTATCCACGGTTAAAGTTAGATTTGTGCAGGATTAAAGTCAGATTTGTAGGGGGTTAAAGTCAGATTTGTAGGGTTAAAGTTAGATTTGTAGAGGGTTAAAGTAAGATTTGTAGGGTTAAAGTAAGATTTGTAGGGTTCAAGTAAGATTTGTAGGGTTAAAGTAAGATTTGTAGAGGGTTAAACCTCTAACAAGTCACAAACCCGGATCCGGGATCCCCCCATCAAAAAAGCTGACTAGCATAGCCTAGCCTAAAGCGACAGGGATATCATATAATAAAATGTTCATGAAATCACAAGTCCAAGACACCAATTGAAAGACACAGATCTTGTGAATCCAGACAATATTTCAGATTTTCTAAGTGTTTTACTGCGAAAACACAATATAACGTTATATTAGCTTACCACAATAGCAAACATCACAACAGCATTGATTCAAGCAAAAACATAGCGATAAGTATAAGTCACCAAAAGATATTAATTATTTCACTAACCTTCTCAGAATTCTTCAGATGACAGTCCTATAACATCATATTACACAATGCATATAGAGTTTGTTCGAAAATGTGCATATTTAGCAGCACAAATCGTGGTTATACAATGAGAATAGAGGCCAAAACTTAGAGCAATCTGTCCTGCGCCATCTTGGAGAAGCACCTATTCTAATCGAAAACTATTCATAAACTTGACTAAAGAATACAAGTTGGACAGCAAATGAAAGATAAATTAGTTCTTAATGCAATCGCTGTGTTAGATTTTTAAAATTAACTTTACTAGACATACAGTGTGCGTTACAGCCAGACCAGTGCCGCAATAATGGTGGCCAAACACTTTTACATTGTTCCACATAAATACGGAATAACATCATAAATAGCTCTTACTTTTGGACGAGCTTCCATCAGAATCTTGGGCAAGTTGTCCTTTGTCCAAAAGAATCGTTGCACGGTTGTAAAACGTCCTCTTCAACTTTGGAATTAGCAGTAAACAATAGCAATGTCGCACAGAAATGCCCAAATCGTCAAAGCGCAATACTAAGGATAATACCGAAAATAGCAATATACTCGCATAAACTGATATAACTCGGTTTAAAATAACTTCGTTATGATGTTTCTAACACCTATATCGAATTAAATCACAGACGGATATATATAAGGCCTAAAACGAGAGCGTTTGAGCATGCCATCCTGATGTCCTCCTCTGCGTCTTGACGAAAGTCGAAAAGAGCGGACACTGCATGCCATGGCCTTTTATAAGCTCTGAGATCTACGTAGAAACTCCATTCCACTTCTCATTGGTTACTGACATCCAGGGGAAGGCGGGTGCAGTTCATGTCGACCCATAGGATACATACAGAGCTTTAAACTGATCTGAGAACAGAGCCTAGTTTTCAGACCTTCGCAGTTCCTGTCATGAATTTCGCTGCAGAAAGAGTTCTGGTTCACCCACAGACATAATTCAAACGGTTTTAGAAACTAGAGATTGTTTTCTATCCAATAGTAATAATAATATGCATATTGTACGAGCAAAAATTGAGTATGAGGCAGTTTAATTTGGGAACGCTAAATGTCGAAGTTGAAACAGCACTCCCTCACGACGCCAGGTCAGCGGAGTCAATCACCACCTTCCGGAGACACCTGAAACCCCACCTCTTTAAGGAATACCTAGGATAAAGTAATCCTCCTAACCCCACCCCTCCCCCTTAAAAGAGTTAGATGCACTATTGTAAAGTGGTTGTTCCACTGGATTTCATAAGGTGAATGCACCAATTTGTAAGTCGCTCTGGATAAGAGCGTCTGCTAAATGACTTAAATGTAAATGTAAATGTCTGTAGTGACAATTAAAGTCAGATTTGTAGGGTTAAAGTCAGATTTGTAGGGCTAAAGGCAGATTTGTAGGGTTAAAGTCAGATTTATCCATGGTTAAAGTCAGATTTGTAGAGAGTTAAAGTAAGATTTTTAGGGTTAAAGTAAGATTTGTAGGGTTAAAGTCAGATTTGTAGGGTTAAAGTCAGATTTGTAGGGTTAAAGTCAGATTTATCCACGGTTAAAGTTAGATTTGTGCAGGATTAAAGTCAGATTTATCCAGTGTTAAAGTAAGATTTGAGCAGGGTTAAAGTTAGATTTGAGCAGGGTTAAAGTTAGATTTGAGCAGGTTTAAAGTTAGATTTGAGCAGGGTTAAAGTTAGATTTGAGCAGGGTTAAAGTTAGATTTGAGCAGGATTAAAGTTAGATTTGAGCAGTGTTAAAGTAAGATTTGAGCAGGGTTAACGTTAGATTTGAGCAGGGTTAAAGTTAGATTTGAGCAGAGTTAAAGTTAAATTTGAGCAGGGTTAAAGTTAGATTTGAGCAGGGTTAAAGTTAGATTTGAGCAGAGTTAAAGTTAGATTTGAGCAGGGTTAAAGTATATCTCACAGGTCATTAGTTGTGACTGTACTGTGTGTTTCTGTTTGACAGCTCTGTGTGTTGTGGAGTCAGCTGGCATTAATGTGACGGACGTGGTAGGAGGACAAGTCAAAATCAAATGCTCTCACACATGGGCAGGTGACAATGAAAAATATTTCTGCAAAATAAAATGTTACCATAGAGATCGTCTTGTTCAAACTCAGGGCAACAAGCATTATATTGAGAAAGAGAAATACACCATAGAAGACTTAAGGAATGGAGTCTTCTATGTGACCATCAAGAACCTGAAGAAGTCAGACTCTGGTACCTACTGGTGTGGAGTGGAGAGATATGGCCCAGACACATACCAAGAGGTGCATCTCACAGTTAAAGATGGTAAGTTAACACTCAATCAAATTTGTCAGAGCTTAATGTTTGTTACAGGCTTCATGACTTCATTAGAGACAAGCAAAATGGTGACAGTATTTGTGGATGACTGTTCTTTTGTTTTACACACAGCTCCTCCTAATCCATCAACTGTCACCTCCAGACCTAATTTCTCCACAAACCTCCCAAACCTCTCTGCAACATTATCTAACATCTCTACAACGTTTCTGGCATCTGTAGAAGTCAATGGTCCTCCGTCATCTAGAGCAGGTATGACCAATCTCTCATCTCTGACATTACAACTAATATGTTGTGAAATGATGAATCTCTCATCTCAGACATTACAAGTAATATGTTGTGATATTAAATGCTGTAGGAAATCAAATGTAACAGTTCATGCTTTGGACAAATCTCTCTCTCTCTCTCTCTCTCTCTCTCTCTCTCTCTCTCTCTCTCTCCTGGTGTAGGACAGAGTCAGAGTGCAGGGGGCTAAAATATGGTGTAGACGTGAGTTTTTTCAGAAGTCTACAGGAAGTGATGCAACACTTGAGGTTTTCGGGCTCCTCCTTTATCACACCTTTATTTTCTTCCTGCTTTACTGAGAGACTGACTGAACAACCCGCTGAGAAAACAACTGATCGAATGAATCCAGAGCATGGAGGCGCTACCAGGAGAAGCAAAAGGACCTCCAGCAGGCCACAAATGTGCATGTGTCAGCATATGGTCTCACAAGGGGTCTGAGGATCTCATCTCGGTACCTAATGGCAGTCAGGCTACCTCTGGCGAGCACATGGAGGGCTGTGCGGCCCCCCAAAGAAATGCCACCCCACACCATGACTGACCGCCAAACCGGTCATGCTGGAGGATGTTGCAGGCAGCAGAACGTTCTCCACGGCATCTCCAGACTCTGTCACATGTGCTCATGTGCTCAGTGTGAACCTGCTTTCATCTGTGAAGAGCACAGGGCACCAGTGGCGAATTTGCCAATCTTGGTGTTCTCTGACAAATGCCAAACGTCCTGCACGGTGTTGGGCTGTAAGCACAACCCCCACCTGTGGACGTCGGGCCCTCATACCACCCTCATGGAGTCTGTTTCTGACTGTTTGAGCAGACACATGCACATTTGTGGCCTGCTGGAGGTCATTTTGCAGGGCTCTGGCAGTGCTCCTCCTTGCACAAAGGCGGAGGTAGCGGTCCTGCTGCTGGGTTGTTGCCCTCCTACGGCCTCCTCCACGTCTCCTGATGTACTGGCCTGTCTCCTGGTAGCGCCTCCATGCTCTGGACACTACGCTGACAGACACAGCAAACCTTCTTGCCACAGCTCGCATTGATGTGCCATCCTGGATGAGCTGCACTACCTGAGCCACTTGTGTGGGTTGTAGACTCAGTCTCATGCTACCACTAGATTGAAAGCACCGCCAGCATTCAAAAGTGACCAAAATATCAGCCAGGAAGCATAGGAACTGAGAATTGGTCTGTGGTCACCACCTGCAGAACCACTCCTTTATTGGGGGTGTCTTGCTAATTGCCTATAATTTCCACCTTTTGTCTATTCCATTTGCTCAACAGCATGTGAAATTTATTGTCAATCAGTGTTGCTTCCTAAGTGGACAGTTTGATTTCACAGAAGTGTGATTGACTTGGAGTTACATTGTGTTGTTCAAGTGTTCCCTTTATTTTTTTGAGCAGTGTATATACAGTACTCTGTAAAGTCTCTCCTCCTGTCTGTGGTCAGGTCTGATGGTATCTATGATATATACAGTACTCTGTAAAGTCTCTCCTCCTCTCTGTGGTCAGGTCTGATGGTATCTATGATATATACAGTACTCTGTAAAGTCTCTCCTCCTCTCTGTGTTCAGGTCTGATGGGATCTATGAGATATACAGTACTCTGTAAAGTCTCTCCTCCTGTCTGTGGTCAGGTCTGATGGTGTGGACCAGTGTTGGTCTGGTAGTCATGGTGACCGTGTTAGGACTGGTCCTGGTCCTGTTCTACAGACAGAGGAGAGGAACCAGGAGAACACCACCACCAGTCTCCTCCAACACACAACCTGAGCCTACTGGAGAGGTGAGAGATACAACGGTGTGTGTGTGTGTGTGTGTGTGTGTGTGTGTGTCCATAATAAAGTGTAGTGTAGAGGTGATAGACAGGGAGGTGGTAAACTACCCATCTAAGGGTTGAGTGTGTGAGTCTACAGCCTCTAGTGGGTTTCTACTGTAGTCAGTTATCATTCCATGAAGATAAACAGTGGCTGACATGTTGATGGTTGAGGTCCTCCACTTCTTTTCATATCTGAACATGTATCTATTGTCATTGGTTCTGTATGCAGGTTGAAAGTGTGTATGAGGAGATCAGAGAGGCAGACAGACAGACAGACACACTCTCTGTGGTCATCTCTTCAGTCCACTCCAATGTCAACTCACCTACCAACTCTACAACCTACCCTGCTGGCCAAGCCTCTACAACCTACCCTGCTGGCCAAGCCTCTACAACCTACCCTGCTGGCCAAGTCTCTACAACCTACCCTGCTGACCAAGCCTCTACAACCTACCCTGCTGGACATGCTACCAGTGTCTCACACTGTGACATCTATGCTAATGCTAGCTGCCACAAAGATGATATAAATCCAAGCTTTTCTACTGCAGATCAATCAGCTTCTCTCATCTACTCCAGTGTGGATCTACCTACAGATTCTAGAGTCTCTTCAAGACCTCCAACAGCCAGCAGATCCCAGGATGATTCCATCTACTCTACAGCCCAACTACCCAAAGATACTGTAGAATCTACAAGATAACCTGCTGTAGACCTCTCTAAAGACACTCCAGAAGATGCCATCTACTCTACAGCCTAGCTACCCAAAGATACTGTATAATCTACAAGATACCCTGCTGTAGACCTCTCTAAAGACACTCCAGAAGATGCCATCTACTCTACAGCCCAGCCACCCAAAATAATGTAGCAGTATATAATCTCTACAAGAGATGCATCCCAAATGACATCCTATTATCTATCCCCCATATGGACCCTGGTCAAAGGCAGTGTTCTACAGAGAACAAGGTGCCATCTGGGATGAAGAGAAGCTCCCTGTAGAGAGATGAAGGGTTTTCACCACAGAGCCGCCATCTTGGAATGACATGAAGAAAACAATCCCTTTCCTGTTTCAAATCCTCCTTGACATTTTGTATTAAAACAGCTCACGTGGTTTTACTGTATATAATGTCTGTAAAATATGAACATCTGGCTTCAAAATCACTTTTAGTTCCAGATTTTGTGAAAGTCAACCAACATTATTGTAAATATTTGTGTTTTGTCATGTAATTTTGCCTTCATTTTGGCTGTTATAATAATGAAGACAGTAATACCATAATAGTCAGTTGTACCTTTGAGATTTACATAGCTGTTGTATATGTACATAAACTGTGCCTTTTAAAGCTTTTCATTAAAACTCATCAAAATGTTTAAAACAGAGTGAATATGGACTATTATTGTGTGTATTTGTGTATGTGTGTAGTGTGTGTTTTTCAGTGTGTTTGTGTCTGGACATGTAGAGGAAGAGTGTCGACTAGAACCACCTGAGATGACACTGACACACACACATTCACACTGAAAAGCCACAGAGAGACCGGACTAAGTAGCAACTTCCACCAGACCAGAGCGGCGTCCGACGACGTGGGTGTAGTGCAATTCCTATGGCTTCCACAGGATGTCAGCAGTACATGTTCAAGGTTTCAGGGTTGTAACTTTCAAAACGAATAAGAAATATCAGTTTTAGTACAGGGACACAGTCTTGGAAATTCGTGTTTGGGTGCCATGAAGACAAGACGCACCTGCTAAAATCGGTTTCCTATTGAACACTCTTCTTTCCGTAGAAATATTATAGTTTGATTACATTTTAGGGTACCTGAGGAGTAAATAGAAACATATTTTGACTTGTTGAAACAAAGTTTAGGGGTACATTTTCGGATTCCTTTCTCTGCATGTTGAACGGGTGTATTACTCAAATCGATGGCGCCAACTAAAGAGACTTTTTGGGATATAAAGAAGGATTTTATCTAACAAAACAACACTACATGTTATAGCTGGGACCCTTTGGATGACAAATCAGAGGAAGATTTTCAACAAGTAAGTGAATATTTAATCACTATTTGTGAATTTATGAAACCTGTGCCGGTGGAAAAATATTTTGATGTTGGGCGCCGTCCTCAAACAATCCCATGGCATGCTTTCGCTGTAATAGCGACTGTAAATTGGACAGTGCAGTTAGATTAACAGGAACTTAAGGTTTCAACCGATATAAATCACTTGTATGTACCTAAATGTTCAATATCATGATTATTTATTTCAATTGCGCGCCCTCCAGTTTCATCGGAAGTTGTCCCCGAGCCCTATTTACATTAAATCGTCCCTAAGCTTTACAGGAATGTGGTTCTGAATATGGACCACAACACCGCCTCCGGTGGCATTTCTGTCTTTTCGGTAGATGTTATAACCATGTATTGCTACCCACTGTATCATCAAAGGTATTATCTAAGTGAGTTTCAGAGATAGAATATGAATGTCCTCTGTTACAAGCAAGTTATTGACCTATTGGACCTTGTTTCTTAGGCTACACATGTTAATATTGGGTATTGTTAGCACTTTTCTGGGTTGCTTGATTGTTTTTAATACTTTATAGCATTCAACAACAACACACATGCGTCGCTCTCTGATGACGTGCAGCTAGTGATAGACAACATACTTAGAGTAGGGTGTAGTGAAGGTACTGTAACAGGAGTAGTGTAGGGTGTAGTGAAGGTACTGTAACAGGAGTAGTGGAAGGTGTAGTGAAGGTACTGTAACAGGAGTAGTGGAAGGTGTAGTGAAGATACTGTAACAGGAGTGGTGTAGGGTGTAGTGAAGGTACTGTAACAGGAGTAGTGTAGGGTGTAGTGAAGGTACTGTAACAGGAGTAGTGGAAGGTGTAGTGAAGGTACTGTAACAGGAGTAGTGTATGGTGTAGTGAAGGTACTGTAACAGGAGTGGTGTAGGGTGTAGTGAAGGTACTGTAACAGGAGTAGTGTAGGGTGTAGTGAATGTACTGTAACAGGAGTAGTGTAGGGTGCAGTGAAGGTACTGTAACAGGAGTAGTGTAGGGTGTAGTGAAGGTCCTGTAACAGGAGTAGTGTAGGGTGTAGTGAAGGTACTGTAACAGGAGTAGTGTAGGGTGTAGTGAAGGTACTGTAACAGGAGTAGTGTAGGGTGTAGTGAAGGTACAGTAACAGGAGTAGTGTAGGGTGTAGTGAAGGTCCTGTGACAGGAGTAGTGTAGTGAAGGTACTGTAACAGGAGTAGTGTAGGGTGTAGTGAAGGTACTGTAACAGGAGTAGTGTAGGGTGTAGTGAAGGTACTGTGACAGGAGTAGTGTAGGGTGTAGTGAAGGTACTGTAACAGGAGTAGTGTAGGGTGTAGTGAAGATACTGTAACATGAGTAGTGTATGGTGTAGTGAAGGTACTGTAACAGGAGTAGTGTAGGGTGTAGTGAAGGTACTGTAACAGGAGTAGTGTAGTGAAGGTACTGTGACAGGAGTAGTGTAGGGTGTAGTGAAGGTACTGTACCAGGAGTAGTGTAGGGTGTAGTGAAGGTACTGTAACAGGAGTAGTGTAGTGAAGGTACTGTGACAGGAGTAGTGTAGGGTGTAGTGAAGGTACTGTACCAGGAGTAGTGTAGGGTGTAGTGAAGGTACTGTGACAGGAGTAGTGTAGGGTGTAGTGAAGGTACTGTAACAGGAGTAGTGTAGGGTGTAGTGAAGGTACTGTAACAGGAGTAGTGTAGGGTGTAGTGAAGGTACTGTGACAGGAGTAGTGTAGGGTGTAGTGAAGGTACTGTAACAGGAGTAGTGTAGTGAAGGTACTGTGACAGGAGTAGTGTAGGGTGTAGTGAAGGTACTGTACCAGGAGTAGTGTAGGATGTAGTGAAGGTACTGTGACAGGAGTAGTGTAGGGTGTAGTGAAGGTACTGTACCAGGAGTAGTGTAGGATGTAGTGAAGGTACTGTGACAGGAGTAGTGTAGGGTGTAGTGAAGGTACTGTACCAGGAGTAGTGTAGGATGTAGTGAAGGTACTGTGACAGGAGTAGTGTAGGGTGTAGTGAAGGTACTGTAACAGGAGTAGTGTAGGGTGTAGTGAAGTTACTGTAACAGGGGTAGTGTAGGGTGTAGTGAAGGTACTGTAACAGGAGTAGTGTAGGGTGTAGTGGAGGTACTGTAACAGGAGTAGTGTAGGGTGTAGTGAAGGTACTGTAACAGGAGAACTGTAGGGTGTAGGGAAGGTACTGTAACAGGATTTGTTTAGGGTGTAGTGAAGGTTGTGTAGGGTGTAGTGAAGGTACTGCAACAGGAGTAGTGTAGGGTGTAGTGAAGGTACTGTAACAGGAGTAGTGTAGGGTGTAGTGAAGGTACTGTAACAGGAGTAGTGTCGGGTGTAGTGAAGGTACTGTAACAGGAGTAGTGTAGGGTGTAGTGAAGGTACTGTAACTGGAGTAGAGTAGAGTGTAGTGAAGGTACTGTAACAGGAGCATTGTAGGGTGTAATGAATATTCTATGATCTGGCTGTGTTGCTGTCATCCACCTCATATTCTATGATCACTGTGTGTGTGAGTCTGGCTGTGTTGCTGTCATCCACCTCATATTCCATGATCACTGTGTGTGTTAGTCTGGCTGTGAGTCTGGCTGTGTTGCTGTCATCCACCTCATATTCTATGATCACTGTGTGTGTGAGTCTGGCTGTGTTGCTGTCATCCACCTCATATTCTATGATCACTGTGTGTGTTAGTCTGGCTGTGTGTCTGGCTGTGTTGCTGTCATCCACCTCATATTCTATGATCACTGTGTGTGTGAGTATGGCTGTGTTGCTGTGATCCACCTCATATTCTATGATCACTGTGTGTGTGAGTCTGGCTGTGAGTCTGGCTGTGTTGCTGTCATCCACCTCATATTCTATGATCACTGTGTGTGTTAGTCTGGCTGTGAGTCTGGCTGTGTTGCTGTCATCCACCTCATATTCTATGATCACTGTTTGTGTTAGTCTGGCTGTGTTGCTGTCATCCACCTCATATTCTATGATCACTGTGTGTGTTAGTCTGGCTGTGTTGTTGTCATCCACCTCATATTCTATGATAACTGTGTGTGTGAGTCTGGCTGTGTTGCTGTCATCCACCTCATATTCTATGATCACTGTGTGTGTTAGTCTGGCTGTGAGTCTGGCTGTGTTGCTGTCATCCACCTCATATTCTATGATCACTGTGTGTGTGAGTCTGGCTGTGTTGCTGTCATCCCCCTCATATTCTATGTTCATTGTGTGTGTGAGTCTGGCTGTGTTGCTGTCATCCACCTCATATTCTATGATCACTGTGTGTGTGAGTCTGGCTGTGTTGCTGTCATCCACCTCATATTCTATGATCACTGTGTGTGTTAGTCTGGCTGTGAGTCTGGCTGTGTTGCTGTCATCCCCCTCATATTCTATGATCACTGTGTGTGTTAGTCTGGCTGTGTTGCTGTCATCCACCTCATATTCTATGATCACTGTGTGTGTGAGTCTGGCTGTGTTGCTGTCATCCACCTCATATTCTATGATCACTGTTTGTGTTAGTCTGGCTGTGTTGCTGTCATCCACCTCATATTCTATGATCACTGTGTGTGTGAGTCTGGCTGTGAGTCTGGCTGTGTTGCTGTCATCCACCTCATATTCTACAGGTGCTGGCAAAGCAGCAAGGCCCTAGGTGAGATACCATCAAACACACACACACACACACACGTCCACTCACACACGCATACTCACATTACGAACTTGCGCACGAACCTGCGCACACACACACACAGAGTTATAATATATGTTGGGTCAATCTCTAACAGGACTGATGCAGGAAGCACTGGAGAGAGAGAGAGAGAGAGAGAACACGTGTGTGTTTGCATCCGTGCGTGTGTGTTTAAAACTGTGTGTGTGTGTATGTATGTGTGTATGCGTGTGTGTGTACTTGTGCTTGTGTGTCTTTCTTCACCTAATGATCCTCCTCACCATCCTCCTCATGTTGATGATGAAGAGGATGGTGAGGATGAAGAAAGTATAACTTCTACCCAGAATGCAGTGGACCCTCAGCCTGTGTCCAACGCTGACCCAGAATGAATTGCTCATGACCCCACCCTCTACCAATCAGCCTATCAGGCACTGGACCACAAAGCATTGGCTGCCTACCAGAGCCTCGACAATTTCACAGCTACTGACTCTGAATAGACTCTGTAGAAATAATTAAAGTCTATTATGTAATTAAGTTCTAATATGTAATTCTATATTCTGTATTCTGAAGAGAAGAGGTTATCTGATCGTCTGGTTGTGACAGTGTTCTTGTTAGCTGGGGTCCAACTGAATTCCATTTAATTCCATTTCAATACAGACTATGAATAACAATTCAATTTATCATTGATGACCATCATTTTCCATGAATGGAATTTCCCTTTACTTCCTGAATTGACTGAGTTGAAACATGTAGTTTATGAGACTGTAACCTCGTCCCCCAGGATCAATAGAGAGAGAGACGACTGGTGGTGGAGATTATAGTAGATTTATTCATCAGTACTGATAACAGTCTGTAGGGGGCGATGTGGAGGTCGTTCTGTTGGTTTACTGAGATCTCAGTAGCTTGTCTGTTATGTGATGACATCATTCATTAAGGGGGAGTTGGGTTGTAGAGGAGGGATGTTTCTTCTGTTCAGAAACTCATCTGTTGAGTTCATAATTTACAAAGACTGTATTTGTATCAATGAAATGTAATTAGAATGTAATAAAATATAATGATGTGTACTTTAACTATAATGTCATCATCTCAACAATGTGTTCCTCCTCTGCTGAAACAAACATGGTAACTTTAGAACAGAGAAGTTGACAGTTTTAGCACAGCTAGCTGAGTTCTCTTGTGGTTTAGAAGTCTAACATCCGGCCGGTTTGAACCAGTTTCACTCTGCAGCACATATAGACCTGCAGACACTGAGGTCACAACAGAGAAATTAGGATGTGTAGGATAATGCCCTCCCCCTCCACCTCCATCTCTCTGACATGGAGAGAGAGAGGTAAAGAAATCGAGAAATCGAGAGATCGAGAGAGATAGAGATCGAGACATAGAGAGATAGAGATCGAGAGATCGAGAGAGATAGAGATCGAGACATAGAGATATAGAGACATATAGAGAGAGATAGAGATCGAGACATAGAGAGATAGAGACATAGAGAGATCGAGAGATCGAGAGAGATAGAGATCGAGACATAGAGAGATAGAGACATAGAGAGATCGAGAGATCGAGAGAGATAGAGATCGAGACTTAGAGAGATAGAGACATAGAGAGATCGAGAGATCGAGAGAGATAGAGATCGAGACATAGAGACATAGAGAGATCGAGAGATCGAGAGATCGAGAGAGATAGAGATCGAGACATAGAGAGATAGAGACATAGAGAGATCGAGAAATCGAGAGAGATAGAGATCGAGACATAGAGATATAGAGACATAGAGAGATAGAGAGATAGAGAGATAAACATAGAGAGAGGATTTCCGAGGGAGGAGCTTTCAATATAGGAAGAAAGAACACTTCAGAAACACCCTGCTGTCAAATGAATAACTGACATAGAATCTGTTGTGGAAGTGTACAATCCGATTGTATAGTAAAGTAACTATAACAGTATAGTAACTATGATAGTAAAGTAACTTTAACAGTATTGTAACTGTGAAGGTAAAGTTCTTTAACAGTATAGTAACTGAGGAGTAACTGTCCAGAATGAAGATACTCCATGTCTCCTGCTGTCTCCTCTCAGGTGAGTTCTGTCTGTCTGTCTGTCTGTCTGTCTGTCTGTCTGTCTGTCTGTCTGTCTGTCTGTCTGTCTGTCTGTCTGTCTGTCTGTCTGTCTGTCTGTCTGTCTGTCTACCAGAGAATACACTGTTCCCTCTGTCTGTCTGTCTACAAGAGAATACGCTGTCCACCCTGTCTGTCTGTCTGTCTGTCTGTCTGTCTGTCTGTCTGTCTGTCTGTCTGTCTGTCTGTCTGTCTGTCTGTCTGTCTGTCTGTCTGTCTGTCTGTCTGTATCAGTTTCCATAATACTGTCTGGATCATATAGTACATAAGGAATAAGATATGTATTTATCTATAAGGAGCCAGAATGTTTTAGAGTTCTGAGTTTGTTTTTCACATGTACCTTATGATAATGTTCTGAACTCCAAATATTTGATATTTTGGACTTTTACCTGGGTTTGTGCAGAGTTAAAGTACGATTTGAGCAGGGTTAAAGTATGATTTGAGCAGGGTTAAAGTACGATTTGAGCAGGGTTAAAGTACGATTTGAGCAGGGTTAAAGTACGATTTGAGCAGGGTTAAAGTTAGATTTGAGCAGGGTTAAAGTTAGATTTGGGCAGGGTTAAAGTTAGATTTGAGCAGGGTTAAAGTTAGATCTGAGCAGGGTTAAAGTAAGATTTGAGCAGGGTTAAAGTAAGATTTGAGCAGGGTTAAAGTTAGATTTGAGCAGGGTTAAAGTTAGATTTGAGCAGGGTTAAAGTTAGATTTGAGCAGGGTTAAAGTTAGATTTGAGCAGGGTTAAAGTTAGATTTGAGCAGGGTTAAAGATAGCTTTGAGCAGGGTTAAAGTTAGCTTTGAGCAGGGTTAAAGTTAGCTTTGAGCAGGGTTAAAGTTAGATTTGAGCAGGGTTAAAGTTAGATTTGAGCAGGTTTAAAGTTAGATTTGAGCAGGGTTAAAGTTAGGTTTGAGCAGGGTTAAAGTTAGCTTTGAGCAGGGTTAAAGTTAGCTTTGAGCAGGGTTAAAGTTAGCTTTGAGCAGGGTTAAAGTTAGATTTGAGCAGGGTTAAAGTTAGATTTGAGCAGGTTTAAAGTTAGATTTGAGCAGGGTTAAAGTTAGGTTTGAGCAGGGTTAAAGATAGGTTTGAGCAGGGTTAAAGATAGGTTTGAGCAGGGTTAAAGTTAGGTTTGAGCAGGGTTAAAGTTAGGTTTGAGCAGGGTTAAAGTTAGGTTTGAGCAGGGTTAAAGATAGGTTTGAGCAGGGTTAAAGTTAGATTTGAGCAGGGTTAAAGTTAGATTTGAGCAGGGTTAAAGTTAGGTTTGAGCAGGGTTAAAGTTAGGTTTGAGCAGGGTTAAAGTTAGGTTTGAGCAGGGTTAAAGTTAGGTTTGAGCAGGGTTAAAGTTAGATTTGAGCAGGGTTAAAGTTAGGTTTGAGCAGGGTTAAAGTAAGATTTGAGCAGGGTTAAAGTTAGGTTTGTGCAGGGTTAAAGTTACGTTTGAGCAGGGTTAAAGTAAGATTTGAGCAGGGTTAAAGTTAGGTTTGAGCAGGGTTAAAGTTATATTTGAGCAGGGTTACAGTTAGATTTGAGCAGGTTTAAAGTTAGATTTGAGCAGGGTTAAAGTTAGATTTGAGCAGGGTTAAAGTTAGGTTTGAGCAGGGTTAAAGTTAAATTTGAGCAGGGTTAAAGTGAGATTTGAGCATGGTTAAAGTTAGATTTGAGCAGGTTTAAAGGTAGATTTGAGCAGGGTTAAAGTTAGATTTGAGCAGGGTTAAAGTTAGATTTGAGTAGGGTTAAAGTAAGATTTGAGCAGGGTTAAAGTTAGATTTGAGTAGGTTTAAAGTAAGATTTGAGCAGGGTTATAGTTAGATTTGAGCAGGGTTAAAGTTAGATTTGAGCAGGGTTAAAGTTAGATTTGAGCAGGGTTAAAGTTAGATTTGAGCAGGGTTAAAGTTAGATTTGAGCCGGGTTAAAGTAAGATTTGAGCAGGGTTACAGTATATCTCACAGGTCATCAGTTGTGACTGTACTGTGTGTTTCTGTTTGACAGCTCTGTGTGTTATGGAGTCAGCTGGCATTAATGTGACGGACGTGGTAGGAGGACAAGTCAAAATCAAATGCTCTCACACATGGGCAGGTGTGAATGAAAAATATTTCTGCAGAATGAAATGTTACCATGGAGATCGTCTTGTTCAAACTCAGGGCAACAAGCATTATATTAGGAAACAGAGATACACCATCGAAGACTTAAGAAATGGAGTCTTCTATGTGACCATCAAGAACCTGAAGAAGTCAGACTCTGGTACCTACTGGTGTGGAGTGAAGAGATATGGCCTGGACTCATACCAAGAGGTGCATCTCACAGTTACAGATGGTAAGTGAACACCATTTGCCTTTTCAAATTCAGAGCTTGTTGTTGTTTAGGGGCTTCATGTCATATTTCCAATGAGAGAAAAGCCAGATGGTGACTGTGTTTGTGGATACCTGTTCTTCATCTTTCAACACAGCTACTACTTCTAAGGCCACTCCCAGACCCCATCCAAACCTCTCTACAACATCCCCAAACATCTCCACAACCTTTCTGCCATCTGGAGACATCAGTGGTCACTCTTCATCTAGAGCAGGTATGATGCATCTCTCACCTCAGACATTACAACTAATATGTTGTGAAATGATGAATCTCTCATCTCAGACATTACAACTAATATGTTGTGAAATGATGAATCTCTCATCTCAGACATTACAACTAATATGTTGTGAAATGATGAATCTCTCATCTCAGACATTACAACTAATATGTTGTGATATGATGAATCTCTCATCTCAGACATTACAACTAATATGTTGTGATATGATGAATCTCTCATCTCAGACATTACAACTAATATGTTGTGAAATGATGAATCTCTCATCTTAGACATTACAACTAATATGTTGTGATATGAAATGCTGTAATGTTGGAGGAAATTTATTGTATCTGTTCAAGCATTGGAAAAATCTCTCTCTCTCTCTCGTTCCTCTCTCTTCCTCCCCCTCTTTCTCCCTCTCAATTTTATTTACCTCTCTCTATCTCCCCCTCACTCTAGGAAATCCTCCATTGGATTCTCCCGGTGCACGACAGAGTCCCGGTGCAGGACAGAGTGCTGGTAAGTTTCATGTCTACTGATTTCAGTGGTGGCAGAAGTCTCAGAAGTGAGAAGTGACGTGTCGCACTAGATTTTGCCAACAGCTAATTTACATCTGTCCCCACAAGGATAGTAAAACCAAACACACACACACACACACACACACACACACACACACACACACACACACACACACACACACACACACACACACACACACACACACACACACACACACACACACACACACACACACACAAAATGTTGTCCAGGTTGCAACAGTAACCAAGGGGGCGGGGCTTAGCCAAGGGTTAATAACTTTAGTATTCTTGTACAAGAGACTAGTCCACTCTACAATCCATAACCAACCACACATGTCTGGTACGGAGTGTCCAAGTCTTCTGACAACTGTTTCATATACCTGTATTTATTAGTCTGGTGCTCTGTTGTAATGGACACAAGTTACAATGTATATTTTATGATGATTAAAGATACAATGATGAACCTGTAAATGTGGC
>NW_024061249.1:122500-150000 GCF_016432855.1 Salvelinus namaycush
TAGCTGGTTAGGAAACTGGTACAGTAGGGGGACTAGGTGGTTAGGAAACTGGTACAGTAGTTGTAGGGGGACTAGCTGGTTAGGAAACTGGTACAGTAGGAGGACTAGGTGGTTAGGAAACTGGTACAGTAGGGGGACTAGGTGGTTAGGAAACTGGTACAGTAGGGGGACTAGGTGGTTAGGAAACTGGTACAGTAGGGGGACTAGGTGGTTAGGAAACTGGTACAGTAGGGGGACTAGCTGGTTAGGAAACTGGTACAGTAGGTGGACTAGGTGGTTGGGAAACTGGTACAGTAGGGGGACTAGGTGGTTAGTAAACTGGTACAGTAGTTGTAAGAGGACTAGGTGGTTAGGAAACTGGTACAGTAGGGGGACTAGGTGGTTAGGAAACTGGTACAGTAGACGGACTAGGTGGTTAGGAAACTGGTACAGTAGGGGGACTAGGTTGATAGGAAACTGGTACAGTAGATGGACTAGGTGGTTAGGAAACTGGTACAGTAGACGGACTAGGTGGTTGGGAAACTGGTACAGTAGGGGGACTAGGTGGTTAGGAAACTGGTACAGTAGGGGGACTAGGTGGTTAGTAAACTGGTACAGTAGTTGTAAGAGGACTAGGTGGTTAGGAAACTGGTACAGTAGGGGGACTAGGTGGTTAGGAAACTGGTACAGTAGACGGACTAGGTGGTTAGGAAACTGGTACAGTAGGGGGACTAGGTTGATAGGAAACTGGTACAGTAGGTGGACTAGGTGGTTAGGAAACTGGTACAGTAGACGGACTAGGTGGTTGGGAAACTGGTACAGTAGGGGGACTAGGTGGTTAGGAAACTGGTACAGTAGGGGGACTAGGTGGTTAGTAAACTGGTACAGTAGTTGTAAGAGGACTAGGTGGTTAGGAAACTGGTACAGTAGGGGGACTAGGTGGTTAGGAAACTGGTACAGTAGGGGGACTAGGTGGTTAGGAAACTGGTACAGTATGGGGACTAGGTGGTTAGGAAACTGGTACAGTAGGGGACTAGTTGGTTAGTAAACTGGTACAGTAATGGGACTAGGTGGTAAGGAAACTGGTACAGTAGGGGGACTAGGTGGTTAGGAAACTAGTACAGTAGGGGGACTAGGTGGTTAGGAAACTGGTACAGTAGTTGTAGGAGGACTAGGTGGTTAGGAAACTGGTACAGTAGGGGGACTAGGTGGTTAGGAAACTGGTACAGTAGGGGGACTAGGTGGTTAGGAAACTGGTACAGTAGGGGGACTAGGTGGTTAGGAAACTGGTACAGTAGGGGGACTAGGTGGTTAGGAAACTGGTACAGTAGGGGGACTAGGTGGTTAGGAAACTGGTACAGTAGTTGTAGGAGGACTAGGTGGTTAGGAAACTGGTACAGTAGGGGGACTAGGTGGTTAGGAAACTGGTACAGTAGGGGGACTAGGTGGTTAGGAAACTGGTACAGTAGGGGGACTAGGTGGTTAGGAAACTGGTACAGTAGGGGGACTAGGTGGTTAGGAAACTGGTACAGTAGGTGGACTAGGTGGTTAGGAAACTGGTACAGTAGGGGGACTAGGTGGTTAGGAAACTGGTACAGTAGGGGGACTTTGTGGTTAGGAAACTGGTACAGTAGGGGGACTAGCTGGTTAGGAAACGGGTACAGTAGGGGGACTAGGTGGTTAGGAAACTGGTACAGTAGGGGGACTTTGTGGTTAGGAAACTGGTACAGTAGGGGGACTAGCTGGTTAGGAAACGGGTACAGTAGGGGGACTAGGTGGTTAGGAAACTGGTACAGTAGGGGGACTAGGTGGTAAGGAAACTGGTACAGTCGGGGGACTAGGTGGTTAGGAAACTGGTACAGTAGGGGGACTAGGTTGTTAGGAAACTGGTACAGTAGACGGACTAGGTGGTTGGGAAACTGGTACAGTAGGGGGACTAGGTGGTTAGGAAACTGGTACAGTAGGGGGACTAGGTGGTTAGTAAACTGGTACAGTAGTTGTAAGAGGACTAGGTGGTTAGGAAACTGGTACAGTAGGGGGACTAGGTGGTAAGGAAACTGGTACAGTAGGGGGACTAGGTGGTTAGGAAACTGGTACAGTATGGGGACTAGGTGGTTAGGAAACTGGTACAGTAGGGGACTAGTTGGTTAGTAAACTGGTACAGTAATGGGACTAGGTGGTAAGGAAACTGGTACAGTAGGGGGACTAGGTGGTTAGGAAACTAGTACAGTAGGGGGACTAGGTGGTTAGGAAACTGGTACAGTAGTTGTAGGAGGACTAGGTGGTTGGGAAACTGGTACAGTAGGGGGACTAGGTGGTTAGGAAACTGGTACAGTAGGGGGACTAGGTGGTTAGGAAACTGGTACAGTAGGGGGACTAGGTGGTTAGGAAACTGGTACAGTAGGGGGACTAGGTGGTTAGGAAACTGGTACAGTAGGGGGACTAGGTGGTTAGGAAACTGGTACAGTAGTTGTAGGAGGACTAGGTGGTTAGGAAACTGGTACAGTAGGGGGACTAGGTGGTTAGGAAACTGGTACAGTAGGGGGACTAGGTGGTTAGGAAACTGGTACAGTAGGGGGACTAGGTGGTTAGGAAACTGGTACAGTAGGGGGACTAGGTGGTTAGGAAACTGGTACAGTAGGGGGACTAGGTGGTTAGGAAACTGGTACAGTAGGGGGACTAGGTGGTTAGGAAACTGGTACAGTAGGGGGACTTTGTGGTTAGGAAACTGGTACAGTAGGGGGACTAGCTGGTTAGGAAACAGGTACAGTAGGGGGACTAGGTGGTTAGGAAACTGGTACAGTAGGGGGACTTTGTGGTTAGGAAACTGGTACAGTAGGGGGACTAGCTGGTTAGGAAACGGGTACAGTAGGGGGACTAGGTGGTTAGGAAACTGGTACAGTAGGGGGACTAGGTGGTAAGGAAACTGGTACAGTCGGGGGACTAGGTGGTTAGGAAACTGGTACAGTAGGGGGACTAGGTTGTTAGGAAACTGGTACAGTAGGGGGACTAGGTGGTTAGGAAACTGGTACAGTAGGGGGACTAGGTTGTTAGGAAACTGGTACAGTAGGGGGACTAGGTTGTTAGGAAACTGGTACAGTAGGGGGACTAGGTGGTTAGGAAACTGGTACAGTAGACGGACTAGGTGGTTAGGAAACTGGTACAGTAGGGGGACTAGGTGGTTAGGAAACTGGTACAGTAGGGTGACTATGTGGATAGGAAACTGGTACAGTAGTTGTAGGAGGACTAGGTGGTTAGGAAACTGGTACAGTAGGGGGCCTAGGTAGTTAGGAAACTGGTCGGAGAGTATAGGAAGGATAAGGAGGATGAGAAGGGTCTGAGATTAATGAGATCAAAGTTGTATTTTTCGTTCCATGTACCCGTGTCATTTAGCGTTCACGTTCGTTTTGTTGTTTTGCATTAGTTTGTTAAGTTCTTTGTTTTCATTAAAGGGGCGGCAGCGTAGCCTAGTGGTTAGAGCGTTGGACTAGTAACCGAAAGGTTGCAAGATCGAATCCCCGAGCTGACAAGGTACAAATCTGTCGTTCTGCCCCTGAACAGGCAGTTAACCCACTGTTCCTAGGCCGTCATTGAAAATAAGAATTTGTTCTTAACTGACTTGCCTAGTAAAATAAAGGTAAAAAAAAAAAAGAAGATGTATTCACATCACGCTGCGTTTTGGTCTCCTCACTACGACGATTGTGACAGTGTTATTATCTTGTATTTGTAGTTCTAGGTACCCCAGTGGTCATCATGGTGTGTGTGAGTCTGACTGTGTTGGTGGTGGGACTCATCCTGCTACTGATCTACAAATGGAGGAGAGACAGGACTTCCTCAAGTGAGTAACCCTCAGATGTATGTATGTATGTATGTATGTATGTATGTATGTATGTATGTATGTATGTATGTATGTATGTATGTATGTATGTATGTATGTACACTTATGCAGACAAACACCCAGTAGTGTAGTGGTATAAACACGTAGACACTGTATACTTGGGATGCACGATATGTCGATGAACACATCGGAATCGGACGATATTAGCTATAAATACCCACATCGAAATCAGCCCGATGTCAAGTTTAACACCGATGTTAAAAACAGCTGTCAAACTATACAAAGTAGGTACATGAAGTAATAACGCCACGTAAATGTTGCGTTACACTGCAACACAGCATTCCTAACCTAGCCCACAATGTCTGCTGTGTGGATCGAGCAGTCAACAAGTCCAGTAGTTATTTGAAAGAGTAAGAACATTTCAGCGAGAAAACTCAAAGACGAAAATCCATTAAAGCCAAGAAAATGGAATGAATTGACATTCAACCGTTCTCTGTCGTGGGTGATGTTGGCTTTCGCCGACTGGTCGAGCACCGGTACACACTACCAAGTGCGCTATTTTTTAGATGTTGCCCTACCGGAGATACACAGTAATAGCATCACTGCTATTAGCTTTACGACATACGTACTATGTAATTCCGTTTGGGTCTTTACGTGTCAAAAAAGATACAGTAGCACTTTCAAAGCTGTACTAAAAAGTCTGCAAACAGGCAAATACCGGCCACGAACGATGTGTTTACAATACCGCGTTGGTAAGAAATTATAATTTGTTCGACCGCAACTTCTGGGATAGCTAGCTTTAGCTTGGGTACCTAGGTAGCATCAATACAACCAGCCTGAAAACTGCAGTCATTATCATTATTCTTAGCAATCATTTAGGAGTCCTTGTGAGTAAGTATTAGCTAGATTGCCACTCGTTGTTTGCCTATTGAAATTGAACTTCAGTTCATGAATAGCTAGCTAGCTACTTAACCCTGTTGCCCAAAGCTAACGTTATAAGCAGCCAGCTAGCCTCATCTGGCTGATGAGGCTCGACCTGGCCGGGTTATGTGTTGTAAAGCTAGCCACAATAAGGATCAGGCACAATAGTGGAATTTGTGGTTTGCCTTCAAAATAAAAGTATGTCATTGACAGTAATGCAAATGAATACACATAGTAGAATTATGCCATACTTTTATTTTGAATTATTAGACTCTATTAAACTATTATTACTTCAAGGGTTTAGCCTTGTCAAGCACTTGTGACAAGCTGTAGGCAGCAGGAGCACTCAGCATTTCAACAACACCGTGTTGTATTAATATTAAGTATATAAATGAACTAGTTTGTAAATTAGTTTACCCTAGCAGACACCTTTATATTCCCATGGCCTAACCACAGTCAACAAAAATATATTATGTAGGCCTAATAACAATTTAATGGATCAAAACATAATATATTAGAAAATGATTGTCACGCCCTGACAAGGATATTTTCCCAAAACTGCATACCTGATGATATGGGGCTGCTGTGTTAAAAAGTGCATCTGATGATATGGGGCTGCTGTGTTAAAAAGTGCATCTGATGATATGGGGCTGCTGTGTTAAAAAGTGCATCTGATGATATGGGGCTGCTGTGTTAAAAAGTGCATCTGATGATATGGGGCTGCTGTGTTAAAAAGTGCATCTGATGATATGGGGCTGCTGTGTTAAAAAGTGCACCTGGTGATATGGGGCTGCTGTGTTAAAAAGTGCATCTGATGATATGGGGCTGCTGTGTTAAAAAGTGCATCTGATGATATGGGGCTGCTGTGTTAAAAAGTGCACCTGGTGATATGGGGCTGCTGTGTTAAAAAGTGCATCTGATGATATGGGGCTGCTGTGTTAAAAAGTGCACCTGATGATATGGGGCTGCTGTGTTAAAAAGTGCATCTGATGATATGGGGCTGCTGTGTTAAAAAGTGCATCTGATGATATGGGGCTGCTGTGTTAAAAAGTGCACCTGGTGATATGGGGCTGCTGTGTTAAAAAGTGCATCTGATGATATGGGGCTGCTGTGTTAAAAAGTGCACCTGATGATATGGGGCTGCTGTGTTAAAAAGTGCACCTGGTGATATGGGGCTGCTGTGTTAAAAAGTGCACCTGATGATATGGGGCTGCTTTGTTAAAAAATGCACCTGATGATATGGGGCTGCTGTGTTAAAAAGTGCACCTGATGATATGGGGCTGCTGTGTTAAAAAGTGCACCTGATGATATGGGGCTGCTGTGTTAAAAAGTGCATCTGGTGATATGGGGCTGCTGTGTTAAAAAGTGCACCTGATGATATGGGGCTGCTGTGTTAAAAAGTGCACCTGATGATATGGGGCTGCTGTGTTAAAAAACAAATGGCTTTTTCTTTAATCTGTTGATGATCAGATACTTCAGTTGTAACTGGTTCTGTTGAACATGATTTTAACAGTTGATAGACAGATTTATCACTGTTACAACCCTAGACTCTTCTCTTATTTAACAACAACCTTCCTGAAATCAAGAAGTCTTCAGTGCTTCATCATGACATCATTAGTTGTCTTTCAATCAATCACACAGAACCAGTACTGTAACAAAACCCATTTTCACACTAATACAAGGGGCAGAGTACAGTTTATTAGACTACAGTATATTATGCAGTACCAGTACTGTAACAAAACCCCTTTCAACACTAATACAAGGGGTAGAGTACAGTTTATTAGACTACAGTATATTATGCAGTACCAGTACTGTCACAAAACGCCTTTTAACACTAAAACAAGGGGAAGAGTACAGTTTATTAGACTACAGTATATTATGCAGTACCAGTACTGTCACTAAACCTATTTTAACACTAAAACAAGAGGTAGAGTACAGTTTATTAGACTACAGTATATTATGCAGTACCAGTACTGTCACTAAACCTATTTTAACACTAAAACAAGAGGTAGAGTACAGTTTATTAGACTACAGTATATTATGCAGTACCAGTACCGTCACTAAACCCCTTTTAACACTAATACAAGGGGTAGAGTACAGTTTATTAGACTACAGTATATTATGCAGTACCAGTACTGTCACTAAACCCTGTTTAACACTAATACAAGGGGTAGAGTACAGTTTATTAGACTACAGTATATTATGCAGTACCAGTACTGTCACTAAACCTATTTTAACACTAATACAAGGGGTAGAGTACATTTTATTACACTACAGTATATTATGCAGTACCAGTACTGTCACTAAACACCTTTTCACCCTGCTGGATCTGATTGATAATTTTCACATTTTCACTGTCAGTACAGTTCCAGGCTTCAGTTGAATGACTAACCAGGACAGCCCAGTCCAGCTTGGCTCTGTAGTGGGAAGAGAGCTACTGTAAGAACTCAGAACACAAGAACACAACGGTGGTTTACACACTGCAGAACTAAGCTGACACTGAGCCATGCCAAGTCCAGCCCAGATGAGTTGGCCTGGATACTCATGCTAGAAATGTTAGATGAAGAATATATTCAGGCCCTACTACACCACTACACCAGTACACCACTACACTACTACACTACTACACTACTACACCACTACACTACTACACCACTACACCACTACACCACTTCTACACTACACCACTACACTACTACACCACTACACCACTACACCACTACTACACTACTACTACACCACTACACTACTACACTACTACACCACTACACCAGTACACCACTTCTACACTACACCACTACACTACTACACCACTACACTACTACACCACTACACTACTACACTACTACACCACTACACTACTACACTACTACACCACTACACCACTACACTACTACACTACTACACCACTACACTACTACACTACTACACCACTACACTACTATTACACTACTACACTACTACACTACTACACTACTACACTACTACACCACTACACCACTACACCACTACACCACTACACTACACTACTACACTACTACACCACTACACTACTACACTACTACACTACACTACTACACCACTACACTACTACACTACTACACTACTACACCACTACACCACTACACTACTACACCACTACACCACTACACCACTACACCACTACTACACAACTACACTACTACACCACTACACCACTACACAACCACTACACCACTACACCACTACACTACACTACTACACTACTACACCACTACACTACACTACTACACTACTACACCACTACACTACTACACCACTACACCACTACACTACACTACTACACCACTACACAACCACTACACCACTACACTACTACTACACCACTACACCACTACACTATTACACTACTACACCACTACACTACTACACTACTACACCACTACTACACTACTACACCGCTACTACACAACTACACTACTACACCACTACACTACTACACCACTACACTACTACACTACTACACTACTACACTACTACACTACTACACCACTACACTACTACACTACTACACTACTACACCACTACACCACTACACTACTACACTACTACACCACTCCACTACACCACCACACCACTACACCACTACACTACTACACTACTACACCACTACTACACCACTACACCACTACACTACTACACCACTACTACACCACTGCACATGAGCACAAACATGATTTATATGTTGTGTTTTCCACAGGGCCAGTCACCAATCCAGACACAACAACCCAAGACTCCACCTACCAAACCCTCAACCTAACAGCCCAAGACTCCACCTACCAAACCCTCAAAACAACAACCCAAGACTCCACCTACCAAACCCTCAACATAACAACCCAAGACTCCACCTACAAAACCCTCAACACAACAACCCAAGACTCCACCTACCAAACCCTCAACACAACAACCCAAGACTCTACCTACCAAACCCTCAACACAACAACCCAAGACTCCACCTACCAACCCCTCAACACAGCAACCCAAGACTCCACCTACCAACCACCCAACACAGCAACCCAAGACTCCACCTACCAAACCCTCAACACAACAACCCAAGACTCCACCTACCAAACCCTCAACACAGCAACCCAAGACTCCACCTACCAAACCCTCAACACAACAACCCAAGACTCCACCTACCAAACCCTCAACACAACAACCCAAGACTCCACCTACCAAACTCTCAACACAACAGATCCAAACTAAAAGGATGACAACATTAAATTGATACAGAGACAGGAGAGTGTTAGTACAGTGTTAGTCTTTGTAACATTTAAACTTTTGGAAATCTGCGTGACCTTGATAATTTATTGTTAAAACGAGAGGCTGCCTGGATCTTTAACTTAAAGACCCTTGCTCCCTTCGGTCTCAACGTAGACTTTGATCAGAAGCCATTCTTGTGATTATTGTGACTTTGCCATTGTAATTGTTTGTAAGCTTGTGTAGTCTAAAATGAATCTTTGATCGTATGCTATCCATTTGTTTTTTGTATGCTGTTCTTTGTATGCCATTTTAATATTTGAGAATTAACCAATGATATTAGGCCACTCTTGGCCATGATTACAGATACCTGTGTGTCTTTTGACACTATATAAACGAGTCATCCCGCAGTGTTTGTGATTATACCCTGATGAAGACAGCTTGGCTGTCGAAACGTTGGATATTACATTTTTGCATCTGAGCTCCTATCTGAGCGCCTCTCCTTTGTTTTCAGGAAATCCATTCTGCACCATATGTTTACATTGATTGAGAAAGTATGTGGATCAACATAATAAAATATATTGATGTATACTTTAACTATATTGTCATGACAACAATGTGTTCCTCCTCTGCTGAAACAAACATGGTAACTTTAGAACAGAGAAGTTGACAGTTTTAACACTTAGTCACCACAGCTAGCTGAGTTCTCTTGTGGTTTAGAAGTCTAACCTCTGGCCAGTTTGAACCAGTTTCACTCTGCAGCAAAGAGACCTGGAGACACTGAGGTCACTACAGAGAAATCAACAGGATGTGTAGGATAATGCCCTCCCCCTCCACTACCACCTCCGTCTCTCACTGTGTGAGTGAGTGAGAGAGAGACTTTGACTTTTTCTCTTTCTTTACTGAAACTTTCTCATTTCATTTAAAACTCACCCCGCCCCCCTTTAAAAATAAAACACCAAAATATATCCTGTACTGCATACATGTACCATACTCACCTTTCCATCTACCAGATGATACAAACCACCATCACAGTACCCAAAACAATACCCTCTTCTACAACCGTATATCCAATACATCTTCCCCAACTATACAGACAGCCCCCCCAACACACCATATCTCCTCAAACATCTTCCCCAGCTATACAGATAGCCCCCCAACACACCATATCTCCTCAAACATCTTCCCCAGCAATACAGACAGCCCCCCAACACACCATATCTCCTGAAACATCTTCCCCAGCTATTCAGACAGCCCCCCCAACACACCATATCTCCTCAAACATCTTCCCCAGCTATACAGACAGCCCCCCCCAACACCCCATATCTCCTCAAACATCTTCCCCAACTATACAGACAGCCCCCCCAACACACCATATCTCCTCAAACATCTTCCCCAGCTATACAGATAGCCCCCCCAACACACCATATCTCCTCAAACATCTTCCCCAGCAATACAGACAGCCCCCCAACACACCATATCTCCTGAAACATCTTCCCCAGCTATACAGACAGCCCCCCAACACACCATATCTCCTCAAACATCTTCCCCAGCTATACAGACAGCCCCCCAACACACCATATCTCCTCAAACATCTTCCCCAGCTATACAGACAGCCCCCCCCAACACACCATATCTCCTCAAACATCTTCCCCAGCAATACAGACAGCCCCCCAACACCCCATATCTCCTCAAACATCTTCCCCAGCTATACAGACAGCCCCCCAACACACCATATCTCCTCAAACATCTTCCCCAGCTATACAGACAGCCCCCCAACACACCATATCTCCTCAAACATCTTCCCCAGCTATACAGACAGCCCCCCAACACACCATATCTCCTCAAACATTTTCCCCAGCTATACAGACAGCCCCCCAACACACCATATCTCCTCAAACATCTTCCCCAGCTATACAGACAGCCCCCCAACACCCCATATCTCCTCAAACATCTTCCCCAGCAATACAGACAGCCCCCCCAACACAACATATCTCCTCAAACATCTTCCCCAGCTATACAGACAGCCCCCCAACACACCATATCTCCTCAAACATCTTCCCCAGCTATACAGACAGCCCCCCCCAACACACCATATCTCCTCAAACATCTTCCCCAGCTATACAGACAGCCCCCCAACACACCATATCTCCTCAAACATTTTCCCCAGCTATACAGACAGCCCCCCAACACACCATATCTCCTCAAACATCTTCCCCAGCTATACAGACAGCCCCCCAACACACCATATCTCCTGAAACATCTTCCCCAGCTATACAGACAGCCCCCCCAACACACCATATCTCCTGAAACATCTTCCCCAGCTATACAGACAGCCCCCCAACACACCATATCTCCTCAAACATCTTCCCCAGCTATACAGACAGCCCCCCCCAACACACCATATCTCCTCAAACATCTTCCCCAGCTATACAGACAGCCCCCCAACACACCATATCTCCTCAAACATCTTCCCCAGCTATACAGACAGCCCCCCAACACACCATATCTCCTGAAACATCTTCCCCAGCTATACAGACAGCCCCCCAACACACCATATCTCCTCAAACATCTTCCCCAGCTATACAGACAGCCCCCCAACACACCATATCTCCTGAAACATCTTCCCCAGCTATACAGACAGCCCCCCAACACACCATATCTCCTCAAACATCTTCCCCAGCAATACAGACAGCCCCCCAACACACCATATCTCCTCAAACATCTTCCCCAACTATACAGACAGCCCCCCCAACACACCATATCTCCTCGAACATCTTCCCCAGCAATACAGACAGCCCCCCAACACACCATATCTCCTGAAACATCTTCCCCAACTATACAGACAGCCCCCCCAACACACCATATCTCCTCAAACATCTTCCCCAGCTATACAGACAGCCCCCCAACACACCATATCTCCTCAAACATCTTCCCCAGCTATACAGACAGCCCCCCAACACACCATATCTCCTCAAACATCTTCCCCAGCAATACAGACAGCCCCCCAACACACCATATCTCCTCAAACATCTTCCCCGACTATACAGACAGCCCCCCCAACACACCATATCTCATCAAACATCTTCCCCAGCAATACAGACAGCCCCCCCAACACACCATATCTCCTCAAACATCTTCCCCAGCAATACAGACAGCCCCCCAACACACCATATCTCCTGAAACATCTTCCCCAGCAATACAGACAGGCCCCCCAACACACCATATCTCCTCAAACATCTTCCCCAGCTATAAAGACAGCCCCCCAACACACCATATCTCCTGAAACATCTCCACACATTTTATCATTCTATAGTACTCAAACTCAACCCTAAGGCGCGCAGAGACCATCCCATTAAACAATAGTAAAGGGTCTGTTATCCCCCCCACCTTTAACCCTGTTCCTCTTTGTTAGCCAAATAGCTAACTTTGCCCGAGCAAACCAAAAATTCAACAAAACACATTTGGCCTTCTCCTTATTTGAATACCTGTACCCCATTATAAACATCCCAACAGCAAAAACCACCCCCAACCTCTCACACAGACATTCCAACAGAGACATTAATGGCATTAACCTGGTGCACACAGAAAAAAAATGAATCTCAGTTTCTTTCATTACACAGAAAGGACACCCCTGCCCAAATCCCGGATCAACCAGTGCCAACCAGCTGTTAGTGGCCAGGGCTCCATGTAGAACCCTCCACTGGAGGTCCTCTGACCTCTTTGGTACTGGGGGTTTATAGAACCCCCTCCATCTAAAACCCAGCATACTCTCCACCCCACATACCCCCTGATGTGCCTTCACTCCTGTTAGGCTCCTAGTGTTCCTAACCTTAATGCAGAGGTTGTAGAGGGCTTTACCTCCCACCCCCTCAAACTCCCCCAGGCTCAGAGTGTTAGAATCTAACAAGTCCTCCAGACCCCCTTGCCAGTCTCCAGTCTCTGCTGTCACCTGCAGTGGCAGAAACATTGGTGGCCCCTCCCCATTTGGCCGCTCAAACACCCCCCTTACCGGCTCAGACAGTGCCTCCTGGACCTACTCCAGGAATCTCTCCAGCAGCCTAAGAGACGTTATTCCTGTTTGTTGTGCCAAAACTTCCGGGGTTTTCCACCCCTCCTCTCCCATCAGTCTCAGGTCACCCAGCCTTTGTAAACCCGCTGCCATCAGTTGCCTCTGCAGGGTGGCCGACTGAACCGATCTCAAGGGATGGCTGGGTTGTGAAAGATAGGCTCCTCCCACACCCACAGCCCAGGCTCCACACCCCCTTCTCGTGTGGGCCTTAGCAGCTCCCAGGCCCTCAGCACCGCAGAGTAAAACTCTGAGAGACCTGCTGTACTCAGTCTCTCCAGCTTCATGAGGAACAGCTGCCGGTCCAACCCTAATCCACCAGCTCTCCTCAGCAATGCACATGCTGGTTCCCTCCAGCCAACATCAGTATGGTACAGCAGTCTCTGCACCGCCTTTAGCCGGAAAGCAGCCATCCTGCTCTCCAGTTCCACCAGGCCCTGTCCTCCTCCGTGGCCTCAGCCAGTGATGCCCGAACAGAAAAAGTCCACCAGCTTGCATTGCAGGTCTGCGAGCAGACCGCCGGGGGGGTTGAGGACAGCCAGTTTATGCCACAGGGAAGATGCCACCAGGTTGTTGATTATCAGCACCCTCCCTCTATATGACACTTGGGACAGGAGCCACCTCCACCTGGCCAGTCTTGACCACTGCCTGTGACAGCACCTCCCAGTTCTTCCTGACCCACCTCTCCGAGCCCAGGTACACCCCCAACACTTTAAGCCCTTCACAACCCCACTGCAAACCCCCTGGAAGCAGAGGGGCCCAATCCCGCCATGCCCCACATAACAGAGCTTTGCTCTTGCCCCAGTTCATCTGAGCTGAAGAAGCTCCCTCGTACACCTTCAGACTGGTCTCTAGTGCCTGCACATCCTGCCCATCCCTGACCATCACAGAAACATCATCTGCATACGCTGACACTGCTATTCCTATCAACACATCCATGCCTGTCCAGCACACTCCCTGCAGTCTCCTGCGTAGCAGTCCCCAAAAAGGCTCAATGGCTAGCGTGTTTAACTACCCAGATAGAGGGCATCCTTGTCTAATGCCCTGTCCCACCCAGACTGGCCTACTGACTCCCCCTCCCACCTTGACCATACATGACGCCCCAGCATACGACAGCTTCACACAGGTCGAAAAACTCTTCCCAAACACAGACATCACATAAACAGATACTCATGGTCCACTCTATAAAATGCCTTCTCTTGATCTAAAGAGACCAGTCCAAAGTTCACATTAGAACCTCTCGAAGTCCAACATGTCCCTGATTAAGAACAATTTGTCTGTGATTGAGCATCCCAGTACGAGAGAGAGCGAGAGAGCGAGAGAGAGATACTAGGAGGGACTGGGAGAGAGTCAGAGTATCTGGGACTACAGTGGTAGTGACTGTGAGAGGACTGGAGTGAGGGGAGAACTGTTACTATCTGACCTCATTACACACCCCATATTGAACTGTTACTATCAGACCTCAAAACATTAATACACACCCCATATTGAACTGTTACTATCAGACCTCAATACATTAATACACACCCCATATTGAACTGTTACTATCAGACCTCAATACATTAATTAATACACACCCCATATTGAACTGTTACTATCAGACCTCAATACACACCCCATATTGAACTGTTACTATCAGACCTCAATACATTAATACACACCCCATATTGAACTGTTACTATCAGACCTCAATACATTAATCCACACCCCATATTGAACTGTTACTATCAGACCTCAATACATTAATACACACCCCATATTGAACTGTTATTATCAGACCTCAATACATTAATACACACCCCATATTGAACTGTTACTATCAGACCTCAATACATTAATACACACCCCATATTGAACTGTTACTATCAGACCTCAATACATTAACACACACCCCATATTGAACTGTTACTATTAGACCTCGATACATTAACACACACCCCACCCGTAGCATGCGCTCCAGCAGGTATATTTCTCTGATCATCCCCAAAGCCAACACTTCCTTTGGCCGCCTTTCCTTCCAGTTCTCTGCTGCCAATGACTGGAACAAATTGCAAAAATCACTGAAGCTGGAATCTTATAACTCCCTCTCTAACTTTAAGCATCAGCTGTTTGAGCAGCTTACCGATCACTGTACCTATAACGTTCGTCGTTAAATGAAGACCAAGGTGCATGGTAGGCTTACATTTTCTTTAATTTTTAAATGTTCCAACAAAAACAATAAACAACACAAAAAACGAAACGCTTCATCGTGCAAAATACATGCAACCAAACAAAGACAAGATCCCACAACTGAAGGTGGGAAAAAGGGCTGCCTAAGTATGATCCCCAATCAGAGACAACGATAGACAGCTGCCTCTGATTGGGAACTCGGCCAACAAAGAAATATAAACATAGATTTCCCACCCTAGTCACACCACTACCAAATAGAGAATATAAAGGATCTCTAAGGTCAGGGTGTTACAGTACCTGTACACAGCCAGTCTGTAAATAGCACACCCAACTACCTCATCCCCATATTATTACTTATCCTCTTGCTCATTTGCACCCCAGTATCTCTACCTGCACATCATCATCTGCACATCTATCACTCCAGTATTAATGCTAAATTGTAATTATTTCACCTCTATGGCCTATTTATTGCCTACCTCCCTGCTCTTCTACATTTGCACACACTGTACATAGATTTTTCTATTGTGTTATTGACTGTACATTTGTTTATGTGTAACTCTGTGTTGTTGTGTCGCACTGCTTTGCGTTATCTTGGCCAGGTCGCAGTTGTTAATGAGAACTTGTTCTCAACTGGCCTATCTGGTTAAATAAAGGTGAAATAAAATTAAAATAAAACATTTAATCAAAACCCCAAACCATCAGCACCCAGCGTGGACTCATAAAAGGAGATTCTCTCTGTATTACGACACAGAGAGAAGAGTCTTCACTGTGAACATCACTAACCTGATCCAAGAGGATTCTGGGACCTACTGGTGAGAAATAAACACATGGTGGTGGTATCACAAGACTGAAGTCAGGCTGACTGTGGACAGAGGTTGGTGTCTAAGACCTTCTATCAGTGTGTTTATGTGGAGGATTATATTTTACACATTATATATTTGTGTTAATGCATTCTCTCTCTCTCTCTCTCTCTCTCTCTCTCTCTCTCTTTCTCTCTCTCTCTCTCGCTTTTTCTCTTTCTCTCTCTTTCACTTTCTCTGTCTCTCTCTTTCGCTTTCTCTGTCTCTTTGTCTAAATTAAATTAAATTCAAGGGCTATATTGGTATGGGAAACATATGTTAACATTGCCAAAGCAAGTGAATTAGATAATATACAAAAGTGAAATAAACAATAAAAATGAACAGTAAACATTACACTCACAGAAGTTTCAAAAGAATATAGACATTACAAATATCAAATTATGTATATACAGTAAAAGTCGGAAGTTTACATACACCTTTGACAAATATATTTAAACTCAGTTTTTCACAATTCCTGAAATGTAATCTACTGTCTTAGGTAAAAATCTACTGTCTTAGGTCAGTTAGGATCACCACTTTATTTTAAGAATGTGAAATGTCAGAATAATAGTAGAGAGAATTATTTTATTTCTTTCATCACATTCCCAGTGGGTCAGAAGTTTACATACCCTCAATTAGTATTTGGTAGCATTGCCTTTAAATTGTTTAACTTGGGTCAAACATTGGGGTAGCCTTCCACAAGCTGGGTGAATTTTGGCCCATTCCTCCTGACAGAGCTTCTGACTTCATCCCTGTCTCACCCCACGTCCCTGTGGGAAGAAATGTGTGTGTTTTTTGCCTATTTTAACCGCACACTTGTTGTTTGTGTACATGGATTTTATAATGTCGTATGTTTTTCCCCTACACCACTTTCCATCAATTTGTATAGCAGACCCTCATGCCAAATTGAGTCAAAGGCTTTTTTGAAATCAACAAAGCATGAGAAGACTTTGCCTTTGTTTTGGTTTGTTTGTTAGTCAATTAGGGTGTGCAGGGTGAATACGTGGTCTGTCTTGCGATTATTTGGTAAAAAGACAATTTGACATTTGCTCAGTACATTGTTTTCACTGAGGAAATGTAGGAGTCTGCTGTTAATGATAATGCAGAGGATTTTCCCAAGGTTGCTGTTGACGCATATCCCACGGTAGTTATTGGGGTAAAATTTGTCTCCACTCTTGTGAATTGGGGTGATCAGTCCTTGGTTCCAAATATTGGTGAAGATGCCATGGCCAAGGACGATGTCAATAAGCTTTAGTATAGCCAATTGGAATTTGTTGTCTGTATATTTTATCATTTCATTGAGTATACCATCAACACCACAGGCCTTTTTGGGTTGGAGGGTATTATTTTGTCCTGTAGTTCATTCAAGGTAATTGTAGAATCCAGTAGGTTCTGGTAGTCTTTAATAGTTGATTCTAAGATTTGTATTTGATCATGTATATGTTTTTGCTCTTTGTTCTTTGTTATAGAGCCAAAAAGATTGGAGAAGTGGTTTACCCATACATCTCCATTTTGAATAGACAATTCTTCGTGTGGTTTGTTTAGTGTTTTCCAATTTTCCCAGAAGTGGTTGGAGTCTATGGATTCTTAAATTACATTGAGCTGATTTCTGAAGTGCTGTTCCTTCTTTGTCCTTAGTGTATTTCTGTATTGTTTTAGTGATTCACCATAGTGAATGCGTAGGCTCAGGTTTTCTGGGTCTCTGTGTTTTTGGTTGAACTGGTTTCTCAATTTCTTTTTTAGATTTTTGCAGTCTTCATCAAACCATTTGTCATTGTTGCTAATTTTCTTTGGTTTTCTATTTGAGATTTTAAGATTTGATAGGGAAGCTGAGAAGTCAAATATACTGTTAAGATTTTCTACAGCCAAGTTTACACCTTCACTATTACAGTGGAACATTTTGTCCAGGAAGTTGTATAAAAGGTATTGAATTTGTTTTTGCCTAATTGTTTTTTGGTAGGTTTCCAAACTAAATTCCTTCCATCTGTACCATTTCTTAATATTATTCAGTTATTTTGGCTTTGTTGCCTCATGGTTGAGTATTGCTCTATTCACGTAGACTGTGGTTTTGCTGTGGTCTGATAGGGGTGTCAGTGGGCTGACTGTGAACTCTCTGAGAGACTCTGGGTTGAGGTCAGTGATAAAGTAGTCTACATTACTACTGCCAAGAGATGAGCTATACGTGTACCTACCATAGGAGTCCACTCAAAGCCTTCCATTGACTATGTACATACCCAGAGTGCGACAGAGCTGCAGGAGTTGTGACCCGTTTTGTAGGTTATGTTGTCATAGTTGTGCCTAGAGGGGCATATGGAGGAGGGAATGCTGTCACCTCCAGGTAGGTGTCTGTCCCCCTGTGTGCTGAGGGTGTCAGGTTCTTGTCCGGTTCTGGCATGTTGGTCGCCACAGACTAGTACATGTCCCTGGGCCTGTAAATGATTGATTTCCCCCTCCAGGATGGAGAATCTGTCTTCATTAAAGTATGGGGATTCTAGTGGGGGGATAAAGGTAGCGCACAAGAGAAAATGTTTCTCTGTTAAGATCATTTCCTTTAGAATTTCTAGCCAAATGTAAAATGTTCCTGTTTTGATTAATTTAATGGAGTGAGTTAGGTCTGCTCTATACTAAATTAGCAAACCCCCGAGTCCCTTCCCTGTTTCACACCTGGTAGTTTGGTGGATGGACCTGCCAGCTCTCTGTAACCTAGAGGGCAACCAGTGTGTCCGTCTCCTCTGTACCAGGTTTCTTGTAGGATAACAATGTCTGTATTTCCGATTTCTTTGATGATCTCCAAGTTCCTGCTCTATAGGCCCTCAGGCAGATGACCTCAGGCCTTGGATAATCCAGGATGAGATAGTGAAGCTTTGTGTTCCATAAAGTGTCCAATGTTGTTGGTCGTGTGGTTTGGCCTCAGGCCAGTAAGTGTGAGCAAAGCCCGCTGAGCATCTGCTACATGCCATTGGCTTGGGCTACTGTAAGAGTGGGGGTTGGGCCTGTTTGACCGCTCATGGCCTGAGCGTATGTGTGACTTCCATGTTGAGGCCCTCTTTGCGGGGGTGGGGTGCATGGGGTGGGCAGGAGGGGCATAGATCTGATCTGAGGGAGCCTAAATGGGGTGTGGGCATGGTTGACTTGGGCGGCTGTTGATTAGTTGGGGTGGGGCTGTGTATGTGGCTGGTGGTGTTCTGGTCTGGATGGAGGTCCTCTCAGCGTGGGTCCTCTATGTGTAGGTCTGGATGTAGGTCCTCTCAGCGTGGGTCCTCTATGTGTAGGTCTGGATGTAGGTCCTCTCAGCGTGGGTCCTCTATGTGTAGGTCTGGATGTAGGTCCTCTCAGTGTGGGTCCTCTATGTGTAGGTCTGGATGTAGGTCCTCTCAGCCTGGGTCCTCTATGTGTAGGTCTGGATGTAGGTCCTCTCAGCGTGGGTCCTCTATGTGTAGGTCTGGATGTAGGTCCTCTCAGCGTGGGTCCTCTATGTGTAGGTCTGGATGTAGGTCCTCTCAGCGTGGGTCCTCTATGTGTAGGTCTGGATGTAGGTCCTCTCAGCGTGGGTCCTCTATGTGTAGGTCTGGATGTAGGTCCTCTCAGCGTGGGTCCTCTATGTGTAGGTCTGGGTGTAAGTCCTCTCAGCGTGGGTCCTCTATGTGTAGGTCTGGATGTAGGTCCTCTCAGCGTGGGTCCTCTATGTGTAGGTCTGGATGTAGGTCCTCTCAGCGTGGGTCCTCTATGTGTAGGTCTGGATGTAGGTCCTCTCAGCGTGGGTCCTCTATGTGTAGGTCTGGATGTAGGTCCTCTCAGCGTGGGTCCTCTATGTGTAGGTCCAGGGGAGGGTCCCGCAGGTCTGGGCGGGGTGTCTATTGATCTGTTGCTCCTGTGTGAAGTGTTGGGGCTGCGTTTGAGTGCGATGTCCTTTAGAGTCCGGGCGAAGGTGGGACTGCTGCCTTCTGTAGTTGGACCTGGTAATAGAGGCTGTTCAAGTCCAGGGTGGAGTGGTGGGCCAGAAAAACATTTGGTTTTGATGCACAGTCACAGGAAATACTTGCGTTTACCTGCCGAATGGTAGCAGGGTGGAAGTATTTTTGTGGTAGCAGGGTGGAGATAACCACTTGTGCAATGGGGGAAGTAGAATAAGCCTTTTCAATCACTCCCTTCAGTGCTGTGGCCACCCTTTCCTGCTGTGTTCTCAGGTGGTTTGTGCCTATGTGTATAATTATGTGGGTAGGTGAACCTAGTTGGTCCTCAGACAGAAGGTCTAGGGAGCGCTGGGTGTTTGGACACCAGAGTTTAGACACACTGTGTTCGGGAAAAAGTTATTTTTATTGTATAGATTTCCCATTTGAGTCCATAAGGAGTACAATTTGTGTCTTGTGTATGTCCTCAGTGGGTGTGGGGGGGTTGTCAGGAGGGCTATCAGGGTGGCTGACAGGGGGGGTGTTCAGAGGGGGTGAGATCCCCTGGGCTTGGGGTTCTTCATTTGTCTGTTCTGCTGTGATGTCGACGCTATGGTCTGGATCTGGTGTGGACTGTTCTGCTGTGGTGTTGAGACTTTTGTCGTGAGCTGAGGTGGGCTGTTCAGCTGGCTTCTCTGTGGGGGTGGCCACCTCTCTAGTGGGTGGTTCTCTGTCACAATCCATCCCCCTCACCCTCTCCTCCAGCAGTCTGATCCTCTCCTCTAGTGCTCTGTTCTTCTCCTGCTCTTGCTTTATATTGTTGAAGTTGTCTCACCACAGTCCAGAGTGCAGATATGTCTCTCTCCAGCTTTCCGGGTCTGGTTCAGGGGGTGCTGTTGTGCTGGACTGTTGTCTGGGTCTGTGCTGACTGGAGTGTAATCACCTGCTGTTCCAGCTCCACCTGCATTACCTCCAGCTGGGTAAATGTATCCTTCATTTCAATGAGGGGGTAGTACTCTGTCCTGGGAGGTTGCCTCTCCGCTTGGGGTTACATAATGAAGAGGTCTGGTATGACCCGCTCGGGGTGGGGATATCGTTCTCAAGGGAGAGCTTCTCCTGCTGGGATAATTCTTTGATGAGGTGAAAGTCCAGCTGAAACTGTTTGGGGTTGCCCTGTACCAATACTGTTCCAGACTTATAGAGATTTATATTAGCTGACTCAGAGTCCTCGTTGTCTAGTATCCTGGGTTTCCACCCCTCGGTAGCACCCAGTGGTGGAATATAGCGTGTTAATATAGCACTGTGCCATGCCAGGTGATGGTTTGGTTAATATAGCACTGTGCCATGCCAGGGGATGGTCTGGTTAATATAGCACTGTGCCATGCCAGGGGATGGTCTGGTTAATATAGCACTGTGCCATGCCAGGGGATGGTCTGGTTAATATAGCACTGTGCCATGCCAGGGGATGGTCTGGTTAATGTAGCACTGTGCCATGCCAGGGGATGGTCTGGTTAATATAGCACTGTGCCATGCCAGGGGATGGTCTGGTTAATATAGCACTGTGCCATGCCAGGGGATGGTCTGGTTAATATAGCACTGTGCCATGCCAGGGGATGGTCTGGTTAATATAGCACTGTGCCATGCCAGGGAATGGTCTGGTTAATATAGCACTGTGCTATGCCAGGGGATGGTCTGGTTAATATAGCACTGTGCCATGCCAGGGGATGGTCTGGTTAATATAGCACTGTGCTATGCCAGGGGATGGTCTGGTTAATATAGCACTGTGCCATGCCAGGGAATGGTCTGGTTAATATAGCACTGTGCCATGCCAGGGAATGGTCTGGTTAATATAGCACTGTGCTATGCCAGGGGATGGTCTGGTTAATATAGCACTGTGCCATGCCAGGGGATGGTCTGGTTAATATAGCACTGTGCCATCCCAGGGGATGGTCTGGTTAATATAACACTGTGCCATGCCAGGGGATGGTCTGGTTAATATAGCACTGTGCCAGGGTACTGTTACCGGGTACTGTTACCGAGTACTGTTTTTTAATTACCTCTGAACAGCGGGAGGCCGTCTTGCCTTATCATTCTATACATACACCGGGTACTGTATTTTAACTACCTCTGAACAACGGGAGGCCGTCTTGCCTTATCATTCTTTACATACACCGGGTACTGTATTTTAACTACCTCTGAACAGCGGGAGGCCGTCTTGCCTTATCATTCTATACATACACCGGGTACTGTATTTTAACTACCTCTGAACAGCGGGAGGCCGTCTTGCCTTATCATTCTATACATACACCGGGTACTGTATTTTAACTACCTCTGAACAGCTGGAGGCCGTCTTGCCTTATCATTCTATACATACACCGGGTACTGTATTTTAACTACCTCTGAACAGCGGGAGGCCGTCTTGCCTTATCATTCTATACATACACCGGGTACTGTATTTTAACTACCTCTGAACAGCTGGAGGCCGTCTTGCCTTATCATTCTATACATACACCGGGTACTGTATTTTAACTACCTCTGAACAGCTGGAGGGAGCTTCTAAGGCCTCTCCATTAGGTTGGAGTAGACTGTTTAACTCTCCTGCCATTGTTGGGCTAAAGGGCTTTGACACCTCTCACTTGACACGTCAGTGCTAATTGAAGTTGTATCGAGCTTGGCAGCCTTCATTTAGCATTCAGCCATTATAAAGTAATTTATTGTAATTTTCTTCTTGGCTTTTGGAAATAAATATAGCTTCAGGCTAAACATGAATCATTTCCAGGGTGGATGGTGTTTTCAGGTTTCTGTTGTTTTCCAGAGCATCTGCTGTATAGCGTTGGAATATTAATGTTTGGTATTTGTGAGCCTTCCAGGTCATTCTGTAAATGTGTCCAAACTCAGGTAAAAGGTTTGGAGTTTTGATTTGGAGTGAAGGTTATGTTGTAGAGGGTAGAATCCTATATTTGTTCCTGACAAAAAATCCAAGTTAATCTCTCTCTCTCTCTCTCTCTCTCTCTCTCTCTCTCTCTCTCTCTCTCTCTCTCTCTCTCTCTCTCTCTCTCTCTCTCTCTCTCTCTCTCTCTCTCTCTCTCTCTCTCTCTCTCTCTCTCTCTCTCTCTCTCTCTCTCTCTCTCTCTTTAACTCTCTCTCTCTCTCTCTCTTTAACTCTCTCTCTCTCTCTCTCTCTCTCTCTCTCTCTCTCTCTCTCTCTCTCTTTAACTCTCTCTCTCTCTCTCTCTCTCTTTAACTCTCTCTCTCTCTCTCTCTCTTTAACTCTCTCTCTCTCTCTCTCTCTCTCTCTTTAACTCTCTCTCTCTTTAACTCTCTCTCTCTCTCTCTCTCTCTCTCTTTAACTCTCTCTCTCTCTCTCTCTCTCTCTCTCTCTCTCTCTCTCTCTCTCTTTAACTCTCTCTCTCTCTCTCTCTCTCTTTAACTCTCTCTCTCTCTCTCTCTCTCTCTCTCTCTCTCTCTCTCTCTCTCTCTCTCTCTCTCTCTCTCTCTCTCTCTCTCTCTTCCCCCCCCCCCCTTAACTCTCAGAGCTGAGATGGAGGGAGGGAGAGCGCCCTCCAATGGCAGAATAACCCTGTCTCTCTCCTCTGTAGACAGCCTCCAGTCTGAATGAGAGTGTATGAACGTGTTTCTGTGCTATGATCCATAGAGGGCTCTATCTCACTCTTTTTGTCTCACAGATCTCATTTTGTCTCTCTCTTTTTCTCACTGATCTCTTTTTCAACCTTCCTCTCTCTCTCTACTGTGTGATGTAGGAACAGAGATGTGATTGGTTTAGGAGGAAGAGGAAGTGTCTGTCAGAAATAACACTTCGTAGGAGGGTTTAGAGAGAGAGACATGCAGAAATAGGGAAGTACATAGTTCTACGAGTGAGGGAGAGAGAGAGAGTACATAAAGTACATTACGTTTGTATTTAAGTTTGTGTAAGTAGAGAGAGAACAGAGAGAGTTGTAGACTTGGACACACAGCATTATATCAGGACCTACAGACACCTTGACCAACCTGGAGAGAACACAGCATTATATCAGGACCTGTAGACACCTGGACCAACCTGGAGAGAACACAGCATTATATCAGGACCTATAGACACCTGGACCAACCTGGAGAGAACATAGCATTATATCAGGACCTATAGACACCTGGACCAACCTGGAACACAACAAGATGAGGATCCTGCTGATAGTCATCCTCCTCTCCTTCATGACAGGTAATAAGCTTGTTATAACTCTCTATAACAATGTAATAACATCCAGTTAGTCTTCTTATAAAGGCTGCTACTACAGATCAGGAAACACTACGGTGTGTATGTATGTACTGTGTGTATAATTTGAGGATGCCACTGGTGTAGGAATCCTAACTGTAAGTAAATGTATAATCTATGCATAGTCACTTTAACTCGACCTACATGTACATATTACCCCAATTAGCCCGACTAACCGGTGCCCCTGCACACTGTCTCTGTACCGGTACCACCTGTATATAGCCTCGCTACTGTTATTTTCACTGTCATTTTTCTGTTTTATTTTATTTCTTTACTTATCTATTGTTTACCTAATACCTATTTTTTACTTAAAAATTGCACTGTTGGTTAGGGGCTTGTAAGTAAGCATTTCACTGTAAGGTCTACTACACCGGTTGTATTCGGCCACGTGACAAATAAACTTTGATTTGATTAGAATTACAAAACACTAAACCAAGAGGTATTTTCTCTTGTCTGATTGACAGGTTGTTTGAGCTCCTTCAAAGTGACAGGATACTCTGGAGGAACTGTCATCATCTACTGTCATTATTCCACAGAAGAAATAAGTCATGACAAATATTTCTGTAAGGGGCCGTTTAGTTTGAGTTGTAAGGATCAAATCAGAACTGGATTGAAGAACACCTGGTTCCACAGTGGTAGATTCTCTCTGTATGACATCACTGGAGGAAACTACTTCAGGGTGATCATCAGACAACTGACCAGACAAGATGAAGGGACCTACAGGTGTGGAGTGGACAAACCTATTATACCTGACAGTTATACCAAGGTAGAGCTGGATGTGAAGAAGGGTGAGAGACTTTTACTTTAACTTTATTAAATGAATTTAGCTACATATGTTATCACATGATCACTTCCACTAGTCAATGAAGTCAGTCTATAGTATTAGACTAAGGTTGTGATGTGTGTTCCTATTGACAGATGACTGCTGTGAGAAGTCAGTCTATAGTACTAGACTAAGGTTGTGATGTGTGTTCCTATTGACAGATGACTGCTGTGAGAAGTCAGTCTATAGTACTAGACTAAGGTTGTGATGTGTGTTCCTATTGACAGATGACTGCTGTGAGAAGTCAGTCTATAGTATTAGACTAAGGTTGTGATGTGTGTTCCTATTGACAGATGACTGCTGTGTGAAGTCAGTCTATAGTACTAGACTAAGGTTGTGATGTGTGTTCCTATTGACAGATGACTGCTGTGAGAAGTCAGTCTATAGTATTAGACTAAGGTTGTGATGTGTGTTCCTATTGACAGGTGACTGCTGTGAGAAGTCAGTCTATAGTACTAGACTAAGGTTGTGATGTGTGTTCCTATTGACAGATGACTGCTGTGAGAAGTCAGTCTATAGTACTAGACTAAGGTTGTGATGTGTGTTCCTATTGACAGATGACTGCTGTGAGAAGTCAGTCTATAGTACTAGACTAAGGTTGTGATGTGTGTTCCTATTGACAGATGACTGCTGTGAGAAGTCAGTCTATAGTATTAGACTAAGGTTGTGATGTATGTTCCTATTGACAGATGACTGCTGTGAGAAGTCAGTCTATAGTATTAGACTAAGGTTGTGATGTGTGTTCCTATTGACAGATGACTGCTGTGAGAAGTCAGTCACAGAGACGGCCTATCTGGGAGGAGAAGCTACCATCAGATGCAACTATCCAGAGGACCATGAGGACAGCATCAAGTATTTCTGCAAGGAAAGCAATGACCTCAAGACTTGTGTTAATATGACCTCTGCTCACCAGACAACTGCAGAAGCTGGTCGTTTCTCTGTGTCTGACAACAGAAGAGAGAGATTCTCCACAGTGACCATCAGGGACCTGACTGAAGATGATACTGGGACCTACTGGTGTGGAGTAGAAACCAGCAGGACAGAACAACGTTACATTACACTGATCACACAGGTGAAGCTGCTTGTTAGAAGTGAGTATAAACTTCTCCTTTCTCTTTAACATGTGAACATAAACACACAAGTTACACTCATATCTATTTGAAAACAGTAGTTTAATGGAAATGACAATTGCATGACATTTTTTATGTCATTCACATGTTTAATGTGTTTGATTCCGTTCCATCCATTCCAGCCATTGTGATTAGCCCATCCTCCTATATCTCTGTTCACCAGCCTCCTCTGCTCCCCATGCTGTCCACCTGCAGTAGCTATGTTATATACTGTCTGACCATGTAAATAGCATATAGCATTCTATTATATCAGTCTATTAGTTATAACTACAGTATGTTAGTCAGTGTGTTAGTGGAGGCTGGGTGTTTGTAGTGGAACACAGTAACTTCCTGTGTAATAACTGTGTGTTTGTAGTGGTGTGAAAAGACACTGGACCAGAACACTGTAACTTCCTCTGTAATGTCTGTGTGTTTGTAGTGGTGTGAAAAGACACTGGACCAGAACACAGTAACTTCCTCTGTAATGTCTGTGTGTTTGTAGTGGTGTGAAAAGACACTGGACCAGAACACTGTAACTTCCTCTGTAATGTCTGTGTGTTTGTAGTGGTGTGAAAAGACACTGGACCAGAACACTGTAACTTCCACTGTAATGTCTGTGTGTTTGTAGTGGTGTGAAAAGACACTGGACCAGAACACAGTAACTTCCTCTGTAATGTCTGTGTGTTTGTAGTGGTGTGAAAAGACACTGGACCAGAACACTGTAACTTCCTCTGTAATGTCTGTGTGTTTCTATATCTGTCTCATTATCACTAAGCAGTCAAGTGTTCAAGATATAAAACCCCAAGTTTCAGTATGAATGTCATCATCAAACCTGCAGTTGTCATGAGAGAGAGAGAGAGAGAGAGAGAGAGAGAGAGAGAGAGAGAGAGAGAGAGAGAGAGAGGAGAGAGAGAGAGAGAGAGAGAGAGAGAGAGAGAGAGAGAGAGAGAGAGAGAGAGAGAGAGAGAGAGGTATATATAGAGAGAGAGAGAGGTATATATAGAGAGAGAGAGAGGTATATATAGAGAGAGAGAGAGGTATATGTGTATATATATAGAGAGAGAGAGAGATGTGTATATATATAGAGAGAGAGAGAGATGTGTATATATATAGAGAGAGAGAGAGATGTGTATATATATAGAGAGAGAGAGAGATGTATATATATATAGAGAGAGAGAGAGATGTGTATATATATATAGAGAGAGAGAGAGATGTGTATATATATAGAGAGAGAGAGATGTGTATATATATATATATAGAGAGAGAGAGAGAGACAGAGATGTATATATATATATATATATAGAGAGAGAGAGAGAGACAGAGATATATATATATATATATATATATATAGAGAGAG
>NW_024061249.1:155000-163862 GCF_016432855.1 Salvelinus namaycush
CTCTCCTTTCTCTTTTCTCCTCCGTCCTCTCTCCTTTCTCTTTTCTCCTCCGTCCTCTCTCCTTTCTCTTCTCTCCTCCGTCCTCTCTCCTTTGTCCTCTCTCCTCCGTCCTCTCTCCTCCTTCCTCTCTCCTTTCTCTTTTCTCATCCGTCCTCTCTCCTTTCTCTTTTCTCCTCCGTCCTCTCTCCTCTCTCCTCCGTCCTCTCTCCTTTCTCTTTTCTCCTCCGTCCTCTCTCCTTTCTCCTTTCTCCGCCGTCCTCTCTCCTTTCTCTTTTCTCCTCCGTCCTCTCTCCTCTCTCCTCCATCCTCTCTCTTTTCTCTTTTCTCCTCCGTCCTTTCTCCTCGTCCTCTCTCCTTTCTCTTTTCTCCGCCGTCCTCTCTCCTTTCTCTTCTCTCCTCCGTCTTCTCTCCTTTCTCCTCTCTCCTCCGTCCTCTCTCCTTTCTCTTTTCTCCTCCGTCCTCTCTCCTTTCTCTTTTCTCCTCCGTCCTCTCTCCTTTCTCCTCTCTCCTCCGTCCTCTCTCCTTTCTCTTTTATCCTCCATCCTTTCTCCTCCGTCCTCTCTCCTCTCTCCTCCGTCCTCTCTCCTTTCTCTTTTCTCCTCCGTCCTCTCTCCTTTCTCTTTTCTCCTCCGTCCTCTCTCCTTTCTCTTTTCTCCCCCGTCATTTCTCCTTTCTCCTCTCTCCTCCGTCCTCTCTCCTCCGTCCTCTCTCCTTTCTCTTTTCTCCGCCGTCCTCTCTCCTTTCTCTTCTCTCCTCCGTCCTCTCTCCTCTCTCCTCCGTCCTCTCTCCTCCGTCCTCTCTCCTTTCTCTTTTCTCCTCCGCCCTCTCTCCTTTCTCTTTTCTCCTCCGTCCTCTCTCCTCCGTCCTCTCTCCTTTCTCCTCTCTCCTCCGTCCTCTCTCCTTTCTCCTCTCTCCTCCGTCCTCTCTCCTCCGTCCTCTCTCCTTTCTCCTCTCTCCTCCGTCCTCTCTCCTTTCTCTTTTCTCCTCCATCCTTTCTCCTCCGTCCTCTCTCCTCTCTCCTCCGTCCTCTCTCCTTTCTCCTCTCTCCTCCGTCCTCTCTCCTCCGTCCTCTCTCCTTTCTCCTCTCTCCTCCGTCCTCTCTCCTCTCTCTTTTCTCCTCCGTCCTCTCTCCTTTCTCTTTTCTCATCCGTCCTCTCTCCTTTCTCTTTTCTCCTCCGTCCTCTCTCCTCTCTCCTCCGTCCTCTCTCCTTTCTCTTTTCTCCTCCGTCCTCTCTCCTTTCTCCTTTCTCCGCCGTCCTCTCTCCTTTCTCTTTTCTCCTCCGTCCTCTCTCCTCTCTCCTCCATCCTCTCTCTTTTCTCTTTTCTCCTCCGTCCTTTCTCCTCGTCCTCTCTCCTTTCTCTTTTCTCCGCCGTCCTCTCTCCTTTCTCTTCTCTCCTCCGTCTTCTCTCCTTTCTCCTCTCTCCTCCGTCCTCTCTCCTTTCTCTTTTCTCCTCCGTCCTCTCTCCTTTCTCTTTTCTCCTCCGTCCTCTCTCCTTTCTCCTCTCTCCTCCGTCCTCTCTCCTTTCTCTTTTCTCCTCCATCCTTTCTCCTCCGTCCTCTCTCCTCTCTCCTCCGTCCTCTCTCCTTTCTCTTTTCTCCTCCGTCCTCTCTCCTTTCTCTTTTCTCCTCCGTCCTCTCTCCTTTCTCTTTTCTCCCCGTCATTTCTCCTTTCTCCTCTCTCCTCCGTCCTCTCTCCTCCGTCCTCTCTCCTTTCTCTTTTCTCCGCCGTCCTCTCTCCTTTCTCTTCTCTCCTCCGTCCTCTCTCCTCTCTCCTCCGTCCTCTCTCCTCCGTCCTCTCTCCTTTCTCTTTTCTCCTCCGCCCTCTCTCCTTTCTCTTTTCTCCTCCGTCCTCTCTCCTCCGTCCTCTCTCCTTTCTCCTCTCTCCTCCGTCCTCTCTCCTTTCTCCTCTCTCCTCCGTCCTCTCTCCTCCGTCCTCTCTCCTTTCTCCTCTCTCCTCCGTCCTCTCTCCTTTCTCTTTTCTCCTCCATCCTTTCTCCTCCGTCCTCTCTCCTCTCTCCTCCGTCCTCTCTCCTTTCTCCTCTCTCCTCCGTCCTCTCTCCTCCGTCCTCTCTCCTTTCTCCTCTCTCCTCCGTCGTCTCTCCTCTCTCTTTTCTCCTCCGTCCTCTCTCCTTTCTCTTTTCTCCTCAGTCCTCTCTCCTCTCTCCTCAATATTCTCTCCTCTCTCCTCCGTCCTCTCTCCTCTCTCCTCCATCTTCTCACCTCTGTCCTCTCTCCTCCGTCCTCTCTCGCCTCCTTTTTAAAAATGGCAAAGGAGAGGACAGGTTGCTGGGAGAGTGGACTTGGACGATTTTTATACCTTTATTTAAATAGGCAAGTCAGTTTAGAACAAATTCTTATTTTCAATGACAGCCTAGGAGCAGTGGATTAACTTCCTTGTTCAGGGGCAGAACGACAGATTTTTACCTTGTCAGCTCGGGGATTCGATCTTGCAACCTTCCGGTTACTAGTACAACGCTCTAACCACTAGGCTACCTGCCGCCCGAAATGTGCTTGTATGAAATGAAAAGCTCATTTTCTACTCTCCCATCAGGCAAATTACATTTCAAATGACCTTTAACTGATGGGTGGATCCCAAAGTAAATGTGTAAAGTGATTAAAACAAATGAAGCTAGTTGTACAAGACATTTTATAGATTAAAGGATAAGTAGCATATTGCTTTTAAATGTGTTCATGTTTTCTCCTCTGACAATACAACAGCTGATTAAGACGAGGGGTGTCAGATATCAAAACTTCTCTGTACCAGGAAACTCTTGTCTTTATTCACCAGAAGGAGAAAGGGAGGACCATCTTCTCTTTGCCTACTAACAAATTGACACCTTCCTCTGCCACTTATCAGTTTCAGATGAGAGAGGAAAGAGGAGAGAGGAAAGAGGAGAGAGAATGGAGGAGAGAGAATGGAGGAGAGAGGAAAGAGGCGAGAGAATGGAGGAGAGAGAACGGAAGAGAGAGAATGGAGGAGAGAGGAAAGAGGAGAGAGAATGGAGGAGAGAGAACAGAAGAGAGAGGAAAGAGGAGAGAGAATGGAGGAGAGAGAACGGAAGAGAGAGAACGGAGGAGAGAGGAAAGAGGAGAGAGAATGGAGGAGAGAGAATGGAGGACGGAGGAGAGAGGACGGAGGAGAGAGGATGGAGGAGAGAGGAAAGAGGAGAGAGGAAAGAGGAGAGAGGACAGAGGAGAGAGGAAAGAGGACGGAGGAGAGAGAACGGAGGAGAGAGGAAAGAGGAACGAGGACGGAGGAAAGAGGAGAGAGGAAAGAGGAGAGAGAATGGAGGAGCGAGGACGGAGGAGCGAGGAGGGAGCAGCGAGGACGGAGGAGCGAGAACGGAAGAGCGAGGACGGAGGAGCGAGGACGGAGGAGAGAGGGAAGAGGAGAGAGGACGGTGAAGTGAGAACGTAGGAGAGAGGACGGAAGAGAGAGGACGGAGGAGATAGGAAAGAGGAACGAGGACAGAGGAAAGAGGAGGGAGGACAGAGGAAAGAGAACGGAGGAGAGAGGAAAGATGAGAGAGGACGGTGAAGTGAGAACGTAGGAGAGAGGACGGAGGAGAGAAGATGGAGGAGAGAGGACAGAGGAGAGAGGAAAGAAGAGAGAGGACAGAGGAGAGAGGAGAGAGGACAGAGGAAGGAGAATGGAGGAGAGAGGAAAGAAGAGAGAGAACGGAGGAGAGCGGACGGAGGAGAGAGGACGGAAGACTGACTTTTGCCCAAACGAGAAAACGCCCCAGAGACACCCGAGTCACTGGCAACCAATCACATGGGCCATACACACAGTGGCGACCACTTGATTTGCAATTTAGGAGGCCGGCGGTGAATGCCAAATGCCCTGCTCAAAACCAACAGCGAGTCTCACTATAGGGGTGAATTCTGATAATAAAATACAACACCTGATCATTGATGAACAAACATCCATCAGCATCAGAGACACATGGAACAGTGTCATGGAACAGTGTCATGGAACAGTGTCATGGAACAGTGTCATGGAACAGTGTCATGGAACAGTGTCATGGAACAGTGTCATGGAACAGTGTCATGGAGCAGTGTCATGGAGCTGTCTGAGAAACACCTCTTCCTTCTCTGATCTGTCTGATCACATTTCTGTTGTGTTTTAGTTAGTAGACGACATTCACCGTCGGTACTCAATAACCACGGCAACAAGCCCAACCACCCAATAGATTATTATTATTATTGTTGTTGTTACTATTATTATGATAATTATTATAATTATTATTACTATTGTTATTAATATTATTATTTGGATGATGATGATGGTGGTGATGATGATGATGATGATGATGGTGGTGATGATGGTGGTGGTGATGTTGATGATGATGATGATGATGATGGTGGTGATAATGGTGATGATGGTGGTGATGATGGTGGTGATGATGGTGATGGTGATGATGACTTGTATAGTGTGACGTTTGGTGTAATATAAATCTGTTATCATTTACTGTGTTGGTTTTATGATGTGATTGTGTCTGAATTGTATCTCGTGTTGTTTATTCTTAATTAACTCAATAAAAAACACATCTGACTTCTCAAGACCGTTCCTCCTGGCAACAAAGATCATCTATTATGGGCTGCAGGTAGCCCAACAGTTAAGAGTGTTGGGCTAGTAACTGTAAGGTAGCTGGTTTGAATCCCTGAGCCGACTAGGTGAAATAAGGCATTAAACCTAATTGCTCCTGTAAGTCTCTCTGGCTAAATGACGTACATGTATTATATTGACTAGATACTGGACTGTCTGCTCTAACAATGAGCACACACACTTCTGTGACAAGATCTGAAGAGTGTACGTACACGTACATGTACACGTACACACACACACACACACACACACACACACACACACGTACACACGTACACACGTACACACACACACACACACACACACACACACACACACACACACACACACACACACACACACACACACACACACACACACACACACACACACACACACACACACACACACACACACACACACACACACACACACACACACACTTCCTATCTCTCTAGATTCTCCTCCCTCAGACTACTCTCCTGGTGCAGGACAGAGTCAGAGTGCTGCTGAGTTTCATGTCTACTGATTTCAGTGGTGCTATAATTTAATAGTATTCTATTATTTGGTAGTAGGGAATATGTTGTCATGGTGATGATGGTGTAGATGTGAGTCTCTCAGAGGCCAAGAGGAAGTGATGCAACTACTTGAGGTATTGTGGAGAGCTGCTGCCTCCGTTGCTATGGTTACTATGATCACCATCCAACTCAGTCTCTTCCTTCATCAGACCTTTATTTCCTGTCTGTCTGTCTGTCTGTCTGTCTGTCTGTCTGTCTGTCTGTCTGTCTGTCTGTCTGTCTGTCTGTCTGTCTGTCTGTCTGTCTGTCTGTCTGTCTGTCTGTCTGTCTGTCTGTCTGTCTGTCTGTCTGTCTGTCTGTCTGTCTGTCTGTCTGTCCTGTCCTGTCCTGTCCTGTCCTGTCCTGTCCTGTAACTGTCTGACTGTCTGTTTATCTGTCTGTACTACCAAACAACTGACCACCTTCCAACCTACCTTAATTTATTGACTGATCTATCCACCATTCAACCAACCAACCGCCTGAATGACAGTTGTGTCTATCCATCTATGCTATTTATACTCTGGAAGGCACATTTCTGGAAAAACTGGTCATTTTGGGAAAGTAACAATACAGCAGGGACTGTGCTGTCATGGTGATGATGGTGTAGATGTGTGTCCTAGAGGAAGTGATGTAACACTTTAGGTTTTGTGGAGAGCTGCTGCTGACACCATGGCCTCTGTTGTTATAGTTACTCTGATCAATATCTTACTTAGTCTGTATGTCTGTCCCTAACACTGTCTGTCTGTCTGTCTGTCTGCCTGCCTGTCTGTCTGTCTGTCTGTCTGTCTGTCTGTCTGTCTGTCTGTCTGTCTGTCTGTCTGTCTGTCTGTCTGTCTGTCTGTCTGTCTGTCTGTCTGCCTGCCTGCCTGTCTTTCTGCCTGTCTGTCTGTCTCTAACACTGTCTGTCTGTCTGACTGACTGTCTGTCTGTCTGACTGACTTGTGTCTGTCTGTCTGTATCAGTTTCTATAGGACTGGGCGAAGTACGAAATGCGACCGCTCGCTCCAACCCGGAAGTCTCCTCCTGTCTGTGGTCAGGTCTGATGGTATCTATGATATATGCAGTACTCTGTAAAGTCTCTCCTCCTGTCTGTGGTCAGGTCTGATGGTATCTATCATATATACAGTACTCTGTAAAGTCTCTCCTCCTGTCTGTGGTCAGGTGTGATGGTATCTATGATATATACAGTACTCTGTAAAGTCTCTCCTCCTGTCTGTGGTCAGGTCTGATGGTATCTATGATATATACAGTACTCTGTAAAGTCTCTCCTCCTGTCTGTGGTCAGGTCTGATGGTATCTATAATATATACAGTACTCTGTAAAGTCTCTCCTCCTGTCTGTGATCAGGTCTGATGGTATCTATGATATATACAGTACTCTGTAAAGTCTCTCCTCCTGTCTGTGGTCAGGTCTGATGGTATCTATGATATATACAGTACTCTGTAAAGTCTCTCCTCCTGTCTGTGGTCAGGTGTGATGGTATCTATTATATATACAGTACTCTGTAAAGTCTCTCCTCCTGTCTGTGGTCAGGTGTGATGGTATCTATTATATATACAGTACTCTGTAAAGTCTCTCCTCCTGTCTGTGGTCAGGTCTGATGGTATCTATAATATATACAGTACTCTGTAAAGTCTCTCCTCCTGTCTGTGGTCAGGTCTGATGGTATCTATGATATATACAGTACTCTGTAAAGTCTCTCCTCCTGTCTGTGGTCAGGTCTGATGGTATCTATGATATATACAGTACTCTGTAAAGTCTCTCCTCCTGTCTGTGGTCAGGTCTGATGGTATCTATAATATATACAGTACTCTGTAAAGTCTCTCCTCCTGTCTGTGATCAGGTCTGATGGTATCTATGATATATACAGTACTCTGTAAAGTCTCTCCTCCTGTCTGTGGTCAGGTCTGATGGTATCTATGATATATACAGTACTCTGTAAAGTCTCTCCTCCTGTCTGTGGTCAGGTGTGATGGTATCTATTATATATACAGTACTCTGTAAAGTCTCTCCTCCTGTCTGTGGTCAGGTGTGATGGTATCTATTATATATACAGTACTCTGTAAAGTCTCTCCTCCTGTCTGTGGTCAGGTGTGATGGTATCTATGATATATACAGTACTCTGTAAAGTCTCTCCTCCTGTCTGTGGTCAGGTCTGATGGTATCTATAATATATACAGTACTCTGTAAAGTCTCTCCTCCTGTCTGTGGTCAGGTCTGATGGTATCTATGATATATACAGTACTCTGTAAAGTCTCTCCTCCTGTCTGTGGTCAGGTCTGATGGTATCTATGATATATACAGTACTCTGTAAAGTCTCTCCTCCTGTCTGTGGTCAGGTCTGATGGTATCTATGATATATACAGTACTCTGTAAAGTCTCTCCTCCTGTCTGTGGTCAGGTCTGATGGTATCTATGATATATACAGTACTCTGTAAATTCTCTCCTCCTGTCTGTGGTCAGGTGTGATGGTATCTATTATATATACAGTACTCTGTAAAGTCTCTCCTCCTGTCTGTGGTCAGGTGTGATGGTATCTATGATATATACAGTACTCTGTAAAGTCTCTCCTCCTGTCTGTGGTCAGGTCTGATGGTATCTATGATATATACAGTACTCTGTAAAGTCTCTCCTCCTGTCTGTGGTCAGGTCTGATGGTATCTATGATATATACAGTACTCTGTAAAGTCTCTCCTCCTGTCTGTGGTCAGGTCTGATGGTATCTATGATATATACAGTACTCTGTAAAGTCTCTCCTCCTGTCTGTGGTCAGGTCTGATGGTATCTATGATATATACAGTACTCTGTAAAGTCTCTCCTCCTGTCTGTGGTCAGGTCTGATGGTATCTATGATATATACAGTACTCTGTAAAGTCTCTCCTCCTGTCTGTGGTCAGGTCTGATGGTATCTATGATATATACAGTACTCTGTAAAGTCTCTCCTCCTGTCTGTGGTCAGGTCTGATGGTATCTATGATATATACAGTACTCTGTAAAGTCTCTCCTCCTGTCTGTGGTCAGGTCTGATGGTATCTATGATATATACAGTACTCTGTAAAGTCTCTCCTCCTGTCTGTGGTCAGGTCTGATGGTATCTATGATATATACAGTACTCTGTAAAGTCTCTCCTCCTGTCTGTGGTCAGGTCTGATGGTATCTATGATATATACAGTACTCTGTAAAGTCTCTCCTCCTGTCTGTGGTCAGGTCTGATGGTATCTATGATATATACAGTACTCTGTAAAGTCTCTCCTCCTGTCTGTGGTCAGGTCTGATGGTATCTATGATATATACAGTACTCTGTAAAGTCTCTCCTCTTGTCTGTGGTCAGGTGTGATGGTATCTATGATATATACAGTACTCTGTAAAGTCTCTCCTCCTGTCTGTGATCAGGTCTGATGGTATCTATGATATATACAGTACTCTGTAAAGTCTCTCCTCCTGTCTGTGGTCAGGTCTGATGGTATCTATATATATACAGTGCTCTGTAAAGTCTCTCCTCCTGTCTGTGGTACAAGTCTGATGGTATCTATGATATATACAGTACTCTGTAAAGTCTCTCCTCCTGTCTGTGGTCAGGTCTGATGGTATCTATGATATATACAGTACTCTGTAAAGTCTCTCCTCCTGTCTGTGGTCAGGTCTGATGGTATCTATGATATATACAGTACTCTGTAAAGTCTCTCCTCCTGTCTGTGGTCAGGTCTGATGGTATC